>NC_092728.1:17540092-17575092 GCF_047496885.1 Scyliorhinus torazame
CTCGCTACAACCCTCCCTATCTCTGTACCCTCCTCGCTACAACCCTCCCTATCTCTGTACCCTCCTCGCTACAACCCTCCCTATCTCTGTACCCTCCTCGCTACAACCCTCCCTATCTCTGTACCCTCCTCGCTACAACCCTCCCTATCTCTGTACCCTCCTCGCTACAACCCTCCCTATCTCTGTACCCTCCTCGCTACAACCCTCCCTATCTCTGTACCCTCCTCGCTACAACCCTCCCTATCTCTGTACCCTCCTCGCTACAACCCTACCTATCTCTGTACCCTCCTCGCTACAACCCTCCCTATCTCTGTACCCTCCTCGCTACAACCCTCCCTATCGCTGTACCCTCCTCGCTACAACCCTCCCTATCTCTGTACCCTCCTCGCTACAACCCTCCCTCTCTCTGCACCCTCCTCCAGCCCCTACAACCCTCCCTATCTCTGTAACCACCTCAAGCTCCTACAGCCCTCCCTATCTCTGTAACCTCCTCCAGCCCCTACAGCCCTCCCTATATCTGTAACCTCCTCAAGCTCCTACAACCCTCCCTATCTCTGTAACCTCCTCCAGCCCCGACAACCCTCCCTATCTCTGTAACCTCCTCCAGCCCTACAACCCTCCCTATCACTGTAACCTCCTCCAGCCCTACAACCCTCCCTATCTCTGTAACCTCCTCCAGCCCCTACAACCCTCCCTATCTCTGTAACCTCCTCCAGCCCCTACAACCCTCCCTATCTCTGTAACCCCCTCCAGCCCCTGCAGCCCTCCCTATATCTGTAACCTCCTCCAGCCCCTACAACCCTCCCTATCTCTTTAACCTCCTCCAGCCCCTACAACCCTCCCTATCTCTGTAACCTCCTCCAGCCCCTACAACCCTCACTATCTCTGTAACCCCCTCCAGCCCCTACAACCCTCCCTATCTCTGTAACCTCCTCCAGCCCCTACAACCCTCCCTATCTCTGTAACCCCCTCCAGCCCCTACAACCCTCCCTATCTCTGTCACCTCCTCCAGCGCCTACAACCCTCCCTATCTCTGTAACCTCCTCCAGCCCCTACACCCTCCCTATCTCTGTCACCTCCTCCAGCGCCTACAACCCTCCCTATCTCTGTAACCTCCTCCAGCCCCTACAACTCTCCCTTTCTCTGTAACCTCCTCCAGCCCCTCCAATCCTCCCTATCTCTGTAACCCCCTCCAGCCCCTACAACCCTCCCTATATCTGTAACCTCCTCCAGCCCCTACAACCCTCCCTATCTCTGTAACCTCCTCCAGCCCCTACAACCCTCCCTATCTCTGTAACCTCCTCCAGCCCCTACAACCCTCCCTATCTCTGTAACCCCCTCCAGCCCCTACAACCCTCCCTATATCTGTAACCTCCTCCAGCCCCTACAACCCTCCCGATCTCTGTAACCTCCTCCAGCCCCTACAACCCTCCCTATCTCTGTAACCCCCCAGCCCCTACAACCCTCCCTATCTCTGTAACCTCCTCCAGTGCCTACACCCCTCCCTATCTCTGTAACCTCCTCCAGCCCCTACAACCCTCCCTATCTCTGTAACCCCCTCCAGCCCCTACAACCCTCCCTATCTCTGTCACCTCCTCCAGCGCCTACAACCCTCCCTATCTCTGTAACCTCCTCCAGCCCCTACAACCCTCCCTATCTCTGTAACCTCGTCCAGCCCCTCCAACTCTCCCTATCTCTGTAACCTCCTCCAGCCCCTACAACCCTCCCTATCTCTGTAACCTCCACCAGCGCCTACAACCCTCCCTATCTCTGAAACCTCCTCCAGCCCCTACAACCCTCCCTATCTCTGTAACCTCCTCCAGCCCCTACAACCCTCCCTATCTCTGAAACCTCCTCCAGCCCCTACACCCCTCCCTATCTCTGTAACCTTCTCCAGCCCCTACAACCCTCCCTATCTCTGTAACCTCCTCCAGCCCCGACAACCCTCCCTATCTCTGTAACCCCCCAGCCCCTACAACCCTCCCTATCTCTGTAACCTCCTCCAGTGCCTACACCCCTTCCTATCTCTGTAACCTCCTCCAGCCCCTACAACCCTCCCTATCTATGTAACCCCCTCCAGACCCTACAACCCTCCCTATCTCTGTCACCTCCTCCAGCGCCTACAACCCTCCCTATCTCTGTAACCTCCTCCAGCCCCTACAACCCTCCCTATCTCTGTAACCTCGTCCAGCCCCTCCAAGTCTCCCTATCTCTGTAACCTCCTCCAGCCCCTACAACCCTGCCTATCTCTGTAACCTCCTCCAGCGCCTACAACCCTCCCTATCTCTGTAACCTCCTCCAGCGCCTACAATCCTCCCTATCTCTGAAACGTCCTCCAGCCCCTACAACCCTCCCTATCTCTGTAACCTCCTCCAGCCCATACAACCCTCCCTATCTCTGAAACCTCCTCCAGCCCCTACACCCCTCCCTATCTCTGTAACCTTCTCCAGCCCCTACAACCCTCCCTATCTCTGTAACCTCCTCCAGCCCCTACAACCCTCCCTATCTCTGTAACCTCCTCCAGCCCCTACAACCCTCCCTATCTCTGAAACCTCCTCCAGCCCCTACACCCCTCCCTATCTCTGTAACCTCCTCCAGTGCCTACACCCCTTCCTATCTCTGTAACCTCCTCCAGCCCCTACAACCCTCCCTATCTATGTAACCCCCTCCAGACCCTACAACCCTCCCTATCTCTGTCACCTCCTCCAGCGCCTACAACCCTCCCTATCTCTGTAACCTCCTCCAGCCCCTACAACCCTCCCTATCTCTGTAACCTCGTCCAGCCCCTCCAAGTCTCCCTATCTCTGTAACCTCCTCCAGCCCCTACAACCCTGCCTATCTCTGTAACCTCCTCCAGCGCCTACAACCCTCCCTATCTCTGTAACCTCCTCCAGCGCCTACAACCCTCCCTATCTCTGAAACGTCCTCCAGCCCCTACAACCCTCCCTATCTCTGTAACCTCCTCCAGCCCCTACAACCCTCCCTATCTCTGAAACCTCCTCCAGCCCCTACACCCCTCCCTATCTCTGTAACCTTCTCCAGCCCCTACAACCCTCCCTATCTCTGTAACCTCCTCCAGCCCCTACAACCCTCCCTATCTCTGTAACCTCCTCCAGCCCCTACAACCCTCCCTTTCTCTGTAACCTCCTCCAGCCCCTACACCCCTCCCTATCTCTGTAACCTCCTCCAGCCCCTACAACCCTCCCTATCTCTGTAACCTCCTCCAGCCCCTACAACCCTCCCTATCTCTGTAACCTTCTCCAGCCCCTACAACCATCCCTATCTCTGTAACCCCCTCCAGCCCCTACAACCCTCCCTATCTCTGTAACCTCCTCCAGCCCCGACAACCCTCCCTATCTCTGTAACCTCCTCCAGCCCCTACAACCCTCCCTATCTCTGTAACCTCCTCCAGCCCCTACAACCCTCCCTATCTCTGTAACCTCCTCCAGCCCCTACAACCATCCATATCTCTGTAACCTCCTCCAGCACCTACAAGGCTCCGGGATTTCTACGCTCCTCTAATTCTGGCCTCTTGAGCATCCCCCGATTTCCATCAATGGCGGTGGTGTCTTCAACTGCCTGGGGGACCTTAAATTCTGCAATTCCCTCCCGACACCTCTCCCCTCTCTCGCGCTCTCTTTGTCTCTCTCACTGTGTCTCTCTCATCCTTGAAGAATCCAACCTCATTGGCAAGCTTTTAGTTGCCTGTGCTAATATTTCCATCAGTGGATCCCGGTCAGAACCCGTCCTATTTACGATCCTGTGAAGCACCTTAGAAACATTATGATGTGCTTTGATTGTCCTGTGATGGGGACAGTGTAGAGGGAGCTTTACTCTGTATCTAACCCCGTGCTGTACCTGTCCTGGGCGTGTTTGATGGGAACAGTGTAGAGGGAGCTTTACTCTGTACCTAACCCCGTGTGTACCTGTCCTGGGAGTGTTTGATGGGAACAGTGTAGAGGGAGCTTTACTCTGTATCTAACCCCGTGCTGTACCTGTCCTCGGAGTGTTTGATGGGAACAGTGTAGAGGGAGCTTTGCTCTGTATCTAACCCCGTGCTGTACCTGTCCTGGGAGTGTTTGATGGGGACAGTGTAGAGGGAGATTTACTCTGTATCTAACCCCGTGCTGTACCTGTCCTGGGAGTGTTTGATGGGGACAGTGTAGAGGGAGCTTTACTCTGTATCTAACCCCGTGCTGTACCTGTCCTGGGAGTGTTTGATGGGGACAGTGTAGAGGAAGCTTTACTCTGTATCTAACCCCCTGTTGTACCTGTCCTGGGAGTGTTTGATGGGGACAGTGTAGAGGGAGCTTTACTCTGTATCTAACCCCGTGCTGTACCTGTCCTGGGAGTGTTTGATGCGGACAGTGTAGAGGGAGCTTTACTCTGTATCTAACCCCGTGCTGTACCTGTCCTGGGAGTGTTTGTTGGGGCAGTATGGAGGGAGCTTTACTCTGTATCTAACCCCGTGTGTACCTGTCCTGGGAGTGTTTGATGGGGACAGTGTAGAGGGAGCTTTACTCTGCATCTAACCCCGTGCTGTACCTGTCCTGGGAGTGTTTGTTGGGGCAGTATGGAGGGAGCTTTACTCTGTATCTAACCCCCTGTTGTACCTGTCCTGGGAGTGTTTGATGGGGACAGTGTAGAGGGAGCTTTACTCTGTATCTAACCCCGTGCTGTACCTGTCCTGGGAGTGTTTGATGGGGACAGTGTGGAGAGAGCTTTACTCTGTATCTAACCCCGTGCTGTACCTGTCCTGGGAGTGTTTGATGGGGACAGTGTAGAGGGAGCTTTACTCTGCATCTAACCCCGTGCTGTACCTGTCCTGGGAGTGTTTGATGGGGACAGTGTAGAGGGAACTTTACTCTGTATCTAACCCCGTGTGTACCTGTCCTGGGAGTGTTTGATGGGGACAGTGTAGAGGGATCTTTACTCTGTATCTAACCCCGTGCTGTACCTGTCCTGGGAGTGTTTGATGGGGACAGTGTAGAGGGAGCTTTACTCTGTATCTAACCCCGTGCTGTACCTGTCCTGGGAGTGTTTGATGGGGACAGTGTAGAGGGAGCTTTACTCTGTATCTGACCCGTGCTGTACCTGTCCTGGGAGTGTTTGATGGGGACAGTGTAGAGGGAGCTTTACTCTGTATCTAACCCCGTGCTGTACCTGTCCTGGGAGTGTTTGATGGGGACAGTGTAGAGGGAGCTTTACTCTGTATCTAACCCCGTGCTGTACCTGTCCTGGGAGTGTTTGATGGGGACAGTGTAGAGGGAGCTTTACTCTGTATTCAGGAATCTCAATTAAATCTTGGCTGGGCCACAGAGCTCACAAAGGGTTACTGCTGTTACTGAACAGGCTGCTCCACAGCCCTGGTTGCCGTGAAGAGCTCCACAGAGCGCCTGAACTCAGCTGCCCCAACACAGAGGCTGAGTCAAGCCAACACCATCCTGAATGAAATTGGCTTCAGATGCTGAGGTTAATCTCCCACCAATTCTGACTGTGATACTGACAGGAAATAGACAGGAATAATGGCGCTATGAGCACAGCCAGAACCTTGCGAGAGCTCTGACGTTAACTTCAGGTCAGAGGAGGCCAAGTATTTATTATCTCATGTCAAGAAATTAGCCAGGCTAGATCTGTGCCTGCCTTCGCTCTAACCAGCTTGCAACCACCAACCCCCCCTCCCCACGCCCTCCCCAACCTGCTCCCCCCTCCCACAAGCCCATGTCCCTCGCTCAACCAAGTCTGAACGAGGCCGCAGGCTGCAGCCTACGATCTAGGCCACAAACAGAGAGAAAGGGAAGCAAGTTTTGATGGTCTAACATGAAACCCTTGTGGGGCCTCAACGAGTGAGTTCTGGGCCTTGGAAGGATTTAGAGAGAGAGAGAGAGAGCAAAAGACAGAGAGTGAGAGACAGAGAGAGTGAGAGGCAGAGCGAGACAGAGACAAACAGAGAGAGAGAGAGAGACAGGGACAGCGAGAGAGACAGACAGAGGGAAGAAGAAAGGCCGAGAAAGAGAGAGTACGAAGTCTTACAACACCAGGTTAAAGTCCAACACAGAAAGAGAGAGACAGTGAGGGAGACAGAGAGGAGACAGAGAGAGAGGGAGACAGAGAGAGGGAGAGAGACAGAGGGAGACAGAGAGAGACAGGGAGAGATGAAGTGAGAGGGAGTGAGATAGACAGACGAAAAGAGACAGAGGGACACACAGAGGGAGAGAGACAGGCTGAGAGAGAGGGATTGAGAAAGGTAGACACAGATGGAGGCAGAGAGAGGGAGACAGACTGAGAGAGGGGGGGAGATAGAGAGAGAGGGAGTGAGTTGGACAGGGAACAAGACAGGGAGAAGGACAGAGAGAGACATACAGAGAGGGAGAGAGATGGAGAGAGATAGAGAGATAGAGAGGACAGAGACCGATACAGAGACAGAGAAACAGGGAGACATTGTGGCGCTCCCTCAACACTGACCCTCCGACAGTGCGACACTCCCTCAACACTGACTCTCCGACAGTGCGACACTCCCTCAGCACTGACCCTCCAACAGTGCGACACTCCCTCAACACTGACTCTCCGACAGTGCGACACTCCCTCAGCACTGACCCTCCAACAGAGCGACACTCCCTCAGCACTGACCCTCCGACAGTGCGGTGCTCCCTCAGTACTGACCCTCCAACAGAGCAACACTCCCTCAACACTGACCCTCCAACAGTGCGACACTCCCTCAACACTGACACTCCAACAGTGTGACACTCCCTCAATACTGACCCTCCAACAGAGCAACACTCCCTCAACACTGACCCTCCAACAGAGCAACACTCCCTCAACACTGACCCTCCAACAGAGCAACACTGCCTCAACACTGACCCTCCAACAGAGCAACACTCCCTCAACACTGACCCCAGAGTTGTGCTGGCTGGAGCGTGTTGCAGAGATAGGGAGGGTGGTAGGGGCTGGAGGAGGTTACAGAGATAGGGAGGGTTGTAGGGGCTGGAGGAGGTTACAGAGATAGGGAGGGTTGTAGGGGCTGGAGGAGGTTACAGAGATAGGGAGGGTTGTAGAGGCTGGAGGAGGTTACAGAGATAGGGAGGGTTGTAGGGGCTGGAGGAGGTTAAAGAGATAGGGAGGGATGTTTGGGCTGGAGGGGGTTACAGAGATAGGGGCGGTTGTAGGGGCTGGAGGAGGTTAAAGAGATAGGGAGGGATGTTGGGGCTGGAGGGGGTTACAGAGATAGGGGCGGTTGTAGGGGCTGGAGGAGGTTTACAGAGATTGGGAGAGTTGTAGGGGCTGGAGGAGGTTACAGAGATAGGGAGGTTTGTAGGGGCTGGAGGAGGTTACAGAGATAGGGAGGGTTGTCGGGGCTGGAGTAGGTTACAGAGATAGGGAGGGTTGTAGGGGCTGGAGGAGGTTACAGAGATAGGGAGGGTTGTAGGGGCTGGAGGTGGTTACAGAGATAGGGAGAGTTGTAGAGGCTGGAGGAGGTTACAGAGATAGGGAGGGTTGGAGGGGCTGGAGGAGGTTACAGTGATAGGGAGGGTTGTAGGGGCTGGAGGAGGTTACAAAGATAGGGAGGGATGTTGGGGCTGGAGGGGGTTACAGAGATAGGGGCGATTGTAGGGGCTGGAGGAGGTATCAGAGATTGGGAGGGTTGTAGGGGCTGGAGGAGGTTAATGAGATAGGGAGGGTTGGAGGGGCTGGAGGAGGTTACAGAGATAGGGAGAGTTGTAGGGGCTGGAGGAGGTTACAGAGATAGGGAGGGTTGTAGGGGCTGGAGAAGGTTACAGAGATAGGGAGGGTTGTCGGGGCTGGAGGAGGTTACAGAGATAGGGAGGGTGTAGGGGCTGGAGGAGGTTACAGAGATAGGGAGGGTTGTAGGGGCTGGAGGAGGTTACAGAGATAGGGAGGGTGTAGGGGCTGGAGGAGGTTACAGAGATAGGGAGGGTTGTAGGGGCTGGGGGAGGTTACAGAGGTAGGGAGGGGCCTGTCTGGGAGGGGTTCACAGAGTTGGGGGGCCTGGGAAGGGGTTACAGAGTTGGAGGGGTGACTGGGAGGGGTTACAGAGTTGGGGGGTTGGGAGGGGGTTACAGAGTTGGGGGGGTGGGATGGGGTTACAGAGTTGGGGGGTGGGAGGGGGTTACAGAGTTGGGAGGGCAGGGAGGGTTTACAGAGTTGGGGGGGTTGTAGGGACTGGAGGAGGTTACAGAGATAGGGAGGGTTGTAGGGGCTGGGGGAGGTTACAGAGATAGGGAGGGTTGTAGGGACTGGAGGAGGTTACAGAGATAGGGAGGGCTGTAGGGACTGGGGGAGGTTACAGAGATAGGGAGGGTTGTAGGGGCTGGGGGAGGTTACAGAGAGAGGGAGGGTTGTAGGGACTGGGGGAGGTTGCAGAGATAGGGAGGGTTGTAGGGGCTGGGGGAGGTTACAGAGATAGGGAGGGTTGTAGGGGCCGGTGGGAGGTTACAGAGATAGGGAGGGTTGTAGGGACTGGACGAGGTTACAGAGATAGGGATGGGCCTGTCTGGGAGGGGTTTACAGAGTTGGGGGGGGCGGGAGGGGGTTACAGAGTTGGGGGGCTGCGAGGGGGTTACGGAGTTGGGGGTGGTTGGAAGGGGGTTACGGAGTTGGGGGCTGTGAGGGGGTTACAGAGTTGGGGGGCTGGGAGGGGGTTACAGAGTTGGGGGGCTGGGAGGGGGTTACAGAGTTGGGGGGTGGGAGGGGGTTACAAAATTGGGGGGGAGGGGGTTACACAGTTCGGGAGGTGGGAGGGGGTTACAGAGTTGGGGGGCTGGGAGGGGTTTACAGAGTTGGGAGGGTGGGAGGGGGTTACACAGTTGGGGGGCTGGGAGGGGGTTACGGAGTTGGGGGGGCTGGGAGGGGGTTACAGCATTGGGGGGGTGGGAGGGGGTTCCTGAGTTGGGAGGGTGGGAGGGTGTTACAGAGTTGGGGGGCTGGGAGGGGGTTACGGAGTGGGGGGGAGGTGGGAGGGGGTTACGGAGTTGGGGGGCATGGGACGGGGTTACAGAGTTGGGGGGCTGGGAGGGGGTTACAGAGTTGGGGGGAGGGTGTTACAGAGTTGGGGGGGCTGGGAGGGGGTTACAGAGTTGGGGAGGTGGGAGGGGGTTACAGAGTTGGGGGGGTGGGAAGGGGTTACAGAGTTGGGGGGTGGGAGGGGTTACAGAGTTGGGGGGGTTATAGAGTTGGGGGGAGGGGGTTACAGAGTTGGGGGGCTGGGACGGCGTTACAGAGTTAGGGGTGGGAGGGGGTTACAGAGTTGGGGGGCTGGGAGGGGGTTACAGAGTTGGGGGGGTTATAGAGTTGGGGGGGAGGGGGTTACAGAGTTGGGGGGGCTGGGAGGGGTTTACAGATTCGGGGGGGCTGGTAGGGGGTTACAGAGTTGGGGGGTGGGAGGGGGTTACAAAATTGGGGGGGGAGGGGGTTACACAGTTCGGGAGGTGGGAGGGGGTTACAGAGTTGGGGGGCTGGGAGGGGTTTACAGAGTTGGGAGGGTGGGAGGGGTTTACACAGTTGGGGGGCTGGGAGGGGGTTACGGAGTTGGGGGGCTGGGAGGGGGTTACAGCATTGGGGGGGTGGGAGGGGGTTCCTGAGTTGGGAGGGTGGGAGGGGGTTACAGAGTTGGGGGGCTGGGAGGGGGTTACGGAGTGGGGGGGAGGTGGGAGGGGGTTACGGAGTTGGGGGTGGGAGAGGTTACAGAGTTGGGGGGTGTGAGGGGGTTACAGAGTTGAGGGAGTGGGAGGGGGTTACAGAGTTGGGGGGCTGGGAGGGGGTTACAGAGTTGGGGGGGTGGGAGGGGGTTACAGAGTTGGGAGGGTGGGAGGGGGTTACAGAGTTGGGGGGGTGGGAGGGGGTTACTGAGTTGGGGGGAGGTGGGAGGGGGTTACAGAGTTGGGGGGGTGGGAGGGAGTTACAGAGTTAGGGGGTGGGAGGGGGTTACAGATTTGGGAGGGTGGGAGGGGGTTACAGAGTTGGGGGGGTGGGAGGGGGTTACAGAGTTGGGGGCTGGGAGGGGGTTACAGAGTTGGGGTGTGGGAGGGGGTTACACAGTTGGGGCGCGGGAGGGGGTTACACAGTTGGGGGGTGGGAGGGGGTTACAGAGTTGGGGGGGCTGGGAGAGGGTTACAAAATTGGTGGGGGGGGGGTGGGAGGGGGTTACACAGTTGGGGGGGTGGGAGAGGGTTACAGAGTTGGGGGGGCTGGGAGGGGGTTAAGGAGTGGGGGGTGGGAGGGGGTTACAGAGTTGGGGGGGTGGGAGGGGGTTACAGAGTTGGGGGGGTGGGAGGGGGTTACAGAGTTGGGGGCTGGGAGGGGGTTACAGAGTTGGGGGGGTGGGAGGGGGTTACACAGTTGGGGGGTGGGAGGGGGTTACAGAGTTGGGGGGGCTGGGAGGGGGTTACAGAGTTGGGAGGGTGGGAGGGGGTTCCTGAGTTGGGAAGGTGGGAGGGGGTTACAGAGTGGGGCGGGTGGGAGGGGGTTACGGAGTTGGGGGTGGGTGGGAGGGGGTCACAGCGTTGGGGGGGGTGGGAGGGGGTTCCTGAGTTGGGAAGGTGGGAGGGGGTTACAGAGTGGGGCGGGTGGGAGGGGGTTACGGAGTTGGGGGTGGGTGGGAGGGGCTTACAGAGTTGGGGGGGCTGGGAGGGGGTTACAGAGTTGGGGGGCTGGGAGGGGGTTACAGAGTGGGGGGGTGGGAGGGGGTTACAGATTTGGGGGGTGGGAGTGGGTTACAGAGTTGGGGGGGCTGGGAGGGGGTTACACAGTTGGGGCGTGGGGGGTGGGAGGGGGTTACGGAGTTGGGGGGCTGGGAGGGTGTTACAGAGTGGGGGGGTGGGAGGGGGTTACGGAGTTGGGTGGGTGGGAGGGGGTTACAGAGCTGGAGGGGCTGGGAGGGGGTTACACAGTTGGGGAGTGGGGGGTGGGAGGGAGTTACGGAGTTGGGGGGCTGGGAGGGGGTTACAGCGTTGGGGGGCCGGGAGGGGGTTACAGCGTTGGGGGGCCGGGAGGGGGTTTCAGCGTTGGGGGGCCAGGAGGGGATTGCAGAGTTGGGGGGGCGGGAGGGGGTTACAGAGTTGGGGGGGCGGGAGGGGGTTACCGATTTGGGGGGGAAGGGAGGGGGTTACAGCGTTGGGGGCTGGGAGGGGGTTACAGAGTTGGGGATGGGCCTGTCTGGGAGGGGTTTACAGAGTTGGGGGGGGCGGGAGGGGGTTACAGAGTTGGGGTGCTGCGAGGGGGTTACGGAGTTGGGGGTGGTTGGAAGGGGGTTACGGAGTTGGGGGCTGTGAGGGGGTTACAGAGTTGGGGGGCTGGGAGGGGGTTACAGAGTTGGGGGGCTGCGAGGGGGTTACGGAGTTGGGGGGCTGTGTGGGGGTTACAGAGTTGGGGGGAGGGGGTTACAGAGTTGGAGCGGGTGGGAGGGGGTTACAGAGTTGGGGGGGGAGCAGGTTACAGAGTTGTGGGGGCTGGGAGGGGGTTACAGAGTTGTGGGGGCTGGGAGGGGGCTACAGAGTTGGGGGGGTGAGAGGGTGTTACAGAGTTGGGGGGCTGGGAGGGGGTGACAGTGTTGGGGGGGCTGGGAGTGGGTTACGGATTTCGGGGTGTGGGAGGGGGTTACAGAGTTGGGGGGGTGGGAGGGGGTTACAGAGTTGGGGGTGGGAGGGGGTTACAGAGTTTGGGGGCTGGGAGGGGGTTACAGAGTTGGGGGGAGGGTGTTACAGAGTTGGGGGGGCTGGGAGGGGGTTACAGAGTTGGGGAGGTGGGAGGGGGTTACAGAGTTGGGGGGTGGGAAGGGGTTACAGAGTTGGGGGGTGGGAGGGGTTACAGAGTTGGGGGGGTTATAGAGTTGGGGGGAGGGGGTTACAGAGTTGGGGGGGGCTGGGACGGCGTTACAGAGTTGGGGGTGGGAGGGGGTTACAGAGTTGGGGGGCTGTGTGGGGGTTACAGAGTTGGGGGGGAGGGTGTTACAGAGTTGGGGCGGGTGGGAGGGGGTTACAGAGTTGGGGGGGGAGCAGGTTACAGAGTTGTGGGGGCTGGGAGGGGGTTACAGAGTTGTGGGGGCTGGGAGGGGGCTACAGAGTTGGGGGGTGAGAGGGTGTTACAGAGTTGGGGGGCTGAGAGGGGGTGACAGTGTTGGGGGGGCTGGGAGTGGGTTACGGATTTCGGGGTGTGGGAGGGGGTTACAGAGTTGGGGGGGTGGGAGGGGGTTACAGAGTTGGGGGTGGGAGGGGGTTACAGAGTTTGGGGGCTGGGAGGGGGTTACAGAGTTGGGGGGAGGGTGTTACAGAGTTGGGGGGCTGGGAGGGGTTACAGAGTTGGGGAGTTGGGAGGGGGTTACAGAGTTGGGGGGTGGGAAGGGGTTACAGAGTTGGGGGGTGGGAGGGGTTACAGAGTTGGGGGGGTTATAGAGTTGGGGGGAGGGGGTTACAGAGTTGGGGGGGCTGGGACGGCGTTACAGAGTTGGGGGTGGGAGGGGGTTACAGAGTTGGGGGGCTGGTAGGGGGTTACAGAGTTGGGGGGGTTATAGAGTTGGGGGGAGGGGGTTACAGAGTTGGGGGGGCTGGGACGGCGTTACAGAGTTGGGGGTCTGAGGGGGTTACAGAGTTGAGGGAGTGGGAGGGGGTTACAGAGTTGGGGGGCTGGGAGGGGGTTACAGAGTTGGGGGCGTGGGAGGGGGTTACAGAGTTGGGAGGGTGGGAGGGGGTTACAGAGTTGGGGGGTGGGAGGGGGTTACTGAGTTGGGGGGAGGTGGGAGGGGGTTACAGAGTTGGGGGGGTGGGAGGGAGTTACAGAGTTAGGGGGTGGGAGGGGGTTACAGATTTGGGAGGGTGGGAGGGAGTTACACAGTTGGGGGCGGGAGGGGGTTACACAGTTGGGGGGTGGGAGGGGGTTACAGAGTTGGGGGGCCTGGGAGAGGGTTACAAAATTGGGGGGGTGGGAGGGGGTTACACAGTTGGGGGGGTGGGAGGGGGTTACAGAGTTGGGGGGGCTGGGAGGGGGTTAAGGAGTGGGGGGGTGGGAGGGGGTTACAGAGTAGGGGGGGCTGGGAGGGGGTTACAGAGTTGGGGGGGTGGGAGGGGGTTACAGAGTTGGGGGCTGGGAGGGGGTTACAGAGTTGGGGGGGTGGGAGGGGGTTACACAGTTGGGGGGTTGGAGGGGGTTACAGAGTTGGGGGGGCTGGGAGGGGGTTACAGAGTTGGGGGGGCTGGGAGGGGGTTACACAGTTGGGGCGTGGGGGGTGGGAGGGGGTTACGGAATTGGGGGGCTGGGAGGGTGTTACAGAGTGAGGGGGTCGGAGGGGGCTACGGAGTTGGGTGGGTGGGAGGGGGTTACAGAGTTGGGGAGTGGGGGGTGGGAGGGAGTTACGGAGTTGGGGGGCTGGGAGGGAGTTACAGCGTTGGGGGGCCGGGAGTGGGTTACAGCGTTGGGGGGCCGGGAGGGGTTTGAAGCGTTGGGGGGCCGGGAGGGGGTTACAGAGTTGGGGGGGCGGGAGGGGGTTACAGAGTTGGGGGGGCGGGAGGGGGTTACCGATTTGGGGGGGGCCGGGAGGGGGTTACAGCGTTGGGGGCTGGGAGGGGGTTACAGAGTTGGGGGGGCGGGAGGGGGTTACAGAGTGGGGGGGTGGGAGGGGGTTACAGCGTTGGGGGGGCGGGAGGGGGTTACAGAGTTGGGGGGGTGGGAGGGGGTTACACAGTTGGGGGCTGGGAGGGGGTTAGAGAGTTGGGGGTGCTGGGAGGGGGTTACTGAGTTGGGGGGCTGGGAGGGGGTTACAGAGTGGGGGGGCGGGAGGGGTTACACAGTTGGGGGCTGGGAGGGGGTTACAGAGTTGGGGGGCGGGAGGGGTTTACACAGTTGGGGGCTGGGAGGGGGTTACAGAGTTGGGGGGGGGCGGGAGGGGGTTACACAGTTGGGGGGCTGGGAGGGGGTTACAGAGTTGGGGGGCTGGGAGGGGGTTACAGAGTTGGGGGGGCGGGAGGGGGTTACAGCGTTGGGGGCTGGGAAGGGGTTACAGCGTTGGGGGGCCGGGAGGGGATTACAGCGTTGGGGGGCCGGGAGGGGGTTGAGCGTTGGGGGGCCGGGAGGGGGTTACAGAGTTGGGGGGCGGGAGGGGGTTAGAGAGTTGGGGGGGCCGGGAGGGGATTACAGCGCTGGGGGGCCGGGAGGCGGTTACAGAGTTGGGGGGCGGGAGGGGGTTACACAGTTGGGGGCTGGGGGGTGGGAGGGGGTTACGGAATTGGGGGGCTGGGAGGGTGTTACAGAGTGAGGGGGTCGGAGGGGGCTACGGAGTTGGGTGGGTGGGAGGGGGTTACAGAGTTGGGGGGGGCTGGGAGGGGGTTACACAGTTGGGGAGTGGGGGGTGGGAGGGAGTTACGGAGTTGGGGGGCTGGGAGGGAGTTACAGCGTTGGGGGGCCGGGAGTGGGTTACAGCGTTGGGGGGCCGGGAGGGGTTTGAAGCGTTGGGGGGCCGGGAGGGGGTTACAGAGTTGGGGGGGCGGGAGGGGGTTACAGAGTTGGGGGGGCGGGAGGGGGTTACCGATTTGGGGGGGGCCGGGAGGGGGTTACAGCGTTGGGGGCTGGGAGGGGGTTACAGAGTTGGGGGGGCGGGAGGGGGTTACAGAGTGGGGGGGTGGGAGGGGGTTACAGAGTTGGGGGGGCGGAAGGGGGTTACAGAGTTGGGGGGGTGGGAGGGGGTTACACAGTTGGGGGCTGGGAGGGGGTTAGAGAGTTGGGGGTGCTGGGAGGGGGTTACTGAGTTGGGGGGCTGGGAGGGGGTTACAGAGTGGGGGGGCGGGAGGGGTTTACACAGTTGGGGGCTGGGAGGGGGTTACAGAGTTGGGGGGGGCGGGAGGGGGTTACACAGTTGGGGGGCTGGGAGGGGGTTACAGAGTTGGGGGGCTGGGAGTGGGTTACAGAGTTGGGGGGGGCGGGAGGGGGTTACAGCGTTGGGGGCTGGGAAGGGGTTACAGTGTTGGGGGGCCGGGAGGGGATTACAGCGTTGGGGGGCCGGGAGGGGGTTGAGCGTTGGGGGGCCGGGAGGGGGTTACAGAGTTGGGGGGCGGGAGGGGGTTAGAGAGTTGGGGGGGCCGGGAGGGGATTACAGCGTTGGGGGGCCGGGAGGCGGTTACAGAGTTGGGGGGCGGGAGGGGGTTACACAGTTGGGGGCTGGGAGGGGGTTAGAGAGTTGGGGGGGCTGGGAGGGGGTTACAGTGTTGGGGGGGCTGGGAGGGGGTTACCGAGTTGGGGGGGCGGGAGGGGGTTACACAGTTGGGGGGGCTGGGAGGGGGTTACAGTGTTGGGGGGGCTGGGAGGGGGTTACAGAGTGGGGGGGCGGGAGGAGGTTACACAGTTGGGGGCTGGGAGGGAGTTACAGCGTTGGGGAGGGGGAGGGGGTTACGGAGTTGGGGGGCTGGGAGGGGGTTACGGAGTTGGGGGGGGCTGGGAGGGGGTTACAGTGTTGGGGGGGATGAGGGTGTTTGGGAGGAATTGGAACCCAGCGCTGTCGAGTTTGAAAATGCCGGCGTTGCCACATTGGGCGCGGGGTTCAGTCACCGAGCACTGGGTTGGGGGTTCAGTCACCGAGCACTGGGTTGGGGGTTCAGTCACCGAGCACTGGGTTGGGGGTTCAGTCACCGAGCACCGGGTTAGGTGTTCAGTCACCGAGCACCGTGTTGGGGGTTCAGTCACCGAGCACCGGGTTGGGGGTTCAGTCACCGAGCACTGGGTTGGGGGTTCAGTCACCGAGCACCGGGTTGGGGGTTCAGTCACCGAGCACCGGGTTGGGGGTTCAACGGAGGCTGGTGCGGGTTCCTGTCGCTCCGGCTTGGCAGGTGGTTGGGAATGAAGAGAGGTCGGGAAGCGCAGTCCTCAAAGCGTTGGGATTGTGCGAGGGTGGGGGCGGGATTGGGGGATGGCATTGTGGAAGCTGCCTGAGGCAGGAGGAGGACCCTCCGGTGGGGCAGGAGGAGGACCCTCCGGTGGGGCCGGAATCGAGAGGGCAGCAACAGAGTGGCCTGAGCGGTCTCACCTGGAAAGCGTTGCGGTCCAGACCATCGTCTGAAATCTTGTTGCGGCTCAAGTCCAGCCACTGGAGATTCGGCAGGCCAGCGAAATCCTCGGCTGAAACCGTTTTGATGCCATTGTCTGTCAATCACATTGAACCGTCAATGCAAAAACATGGTGACAAGCAAACATGTCAAGCACGGCCCACACTCCGATTGGCTGCAGAATCGAACCGCCTTGTCCCCACTTACATGGAATAACAGCCGACATTTCTCTAGCTCATTTAACGTCAACAAATCCCACCGAGCGCTCACTCAGCACTGACCCTCCGACAGTGCGGCGCTCACTCAGCACTGACCCTCCGACAGTGCGGCGCTCACTCAGCACTGACCCTCCGACAGTGCGGCACTCCCTCAGCACTGACACTCCGACAGTGCGGCGCTCTCTCAGTACTGACCCTCCGACAGTGCGGCGCTCCCTCAGCACTGACCCTCCGACAGTGCGGCGCTCCCACAGCACTGACCCTCCGACAGTGCGGCGCTCCCTCAGCACTGATCCTCCGACAGTGCGGCGCTCCCTCAGCACTGACCCTCCGACAGTGCGGTGCTCCCTCAGCACTGACCCTCCGACAGTGCAGTGCTCCCTCAGCACTGACCCTCTGGCACTGCGGCACTCCCTCAGCACTGACCCTCCGACAGTGCGGCGCTCCCTCAGCACTGACTCTCCGACAGTGCGGCGCTCCCTCAGCACTGACCCTCCGACAGTGCGGCGCTGCCTCATCACTGACCCTCCAACAGTGCAGTGCTCCCTCAGCACTGACCCTCCGACAGTGCGGCGCTCCCTCAGCACTGACCCTCCGACAGTGCGGCGCTCCCTCAGCACTGACCCTCCGACAGTGCGGTGCTCCCGCAGCACCGACCGTCCGACAGTGCGGCGCTCACTCAGTACTGACCCTCCGACAGTGCGGCGCTCCCTCAGCACTGACCCTCCGACAGTGCGGCACTCCGTCAGCACTGACCCTCCGACTGTGCGGCACTCCCTCAGCACTGACCCTCCGACAGTGAGACGCTCCCTCAGCACTGACCCTCCGACAGTGCGGCGCTCCCTCAGCACCGACCCTCCGACAGTGCGGCGCTCACTCAGTACTGACCCTCTGACAGTGCGGCGCTCCCTCAGCACCCACCCTCCGACAGTGCGCCGCTCCCTCAGCACTGACCCTCCCACAGTGCGGCACTCCCTCAGCACCGACCCTCCGACAGTGCGGCGCTCCCTCAGCACTGACCCTCGGACAGTGCGGCGCTCCCTCAGCACTGACCCTCCGACAGTGCGGCTCTCCCTCAGCACTGACCCTCCGACAGTGCGGCGCTCCCTCAGCACTGACCCTCCGACAGTGCGGCGCTCCCTCAGCACTGACCCTCCGACAGTGCGGCGCTCCCTCAGTACTGACCCTCCGACAGTGAGGCGCTCCCTCAGCACTGACCCTCCGACAGGGCGGCACTCCCTCAGCACTGACCCTCCGACAGTGCGGCACTCCCTCAGCACTGACTCTCTGACAGTGCGGTGCTCCCTCAGCACTGACCCTCCCACAGTGCGGCACTCCCTCAGCACTGACCATCGAGGTTGTGACCCTACCTTCATGTTGGGCAAGCCGGAGAGGGGTTGGCGTGCTAGGCGAGGGTGGTGGCAGTGGGGGTGGGGGGGCTGGGGGGGGGGGGGGGGGGGGGGGGGGGGGGGTTGCCTGACGTGTCCGCTTCAGTTACGTCCTCCGGATGGAAGCCACGACCGCCTGACCCCGCAGGGCCAGGGCCTACTTCGCGGATCATTGCGCGCAATCCTCTGCTCTGACCTTCAAAGCTGCTTGCCGAGGCAGAGAGAGCGAGGGAGTGTGGGAGGGGTGGGGTGGGGGTGTGGTGGGGGAAAACGCGGGTGACAGGCCTCGGCTTGAGACGGGGGCCGCAGAGCCTGGACCGCAGGCCCCATGACCTCTTGGGCCGCAGCCGAAGGCAGGTCGCCGAGTCAGAGTGTGACTCACTGCTCTGACAAGGTTTTGAGTCGGTGACTGGCCGGCTGAGCGATCTCCCCCACCCCCCCCCCCGCCCCCGACACACCCATCACCCCCCCCCCCCCTCCCCCAACCACGCACACAATCCCTGCGGATGCAGCCACATCTGGCTCCAGCTGTTCGCTGGAACATTCCTCCCCATGTGGGCCTCAGAGCCACAACGTCCAGACATTCATTGCGAAATGGGAGATACAAGGAGCTGGGAGGGGCGCAGCCTCTCAGATCTAACCCCGTGCTGTACCTGTCCTGGGAGTGTTTGATGGGGACAGTGTAGAGGGAGCTTTACTCTGTATCTAACCCTGTGCTGTACCTGTCCTGGGAGTGTTTGATGGGGACAGTGTAGAGGGAGCTTTACTCTGTATCTAACCCCGTGCTGTACCTGTCCTGGGAGTGTTTGATGGGGACAGTGTAGAGGAGCTTTACTCTGTATCTAACCCTGTGCTGTACCTGTCCTGGGAGTGTTTGATGGGGACAGTGTAGAGGGAGCTTTACTCTGTATCTAACCCTGTGCTGTACCTGTCCTGGGAGTGTTTGATGGGGACAGTGTAGAGGGAGCTTTACTCTGTATCTAACCCCGTGCTGTACCTGTCCTGGGAGTGTTTGATGGGGACAGTGTAGAGGGAGCGTTACTCTGTATCTAACCCTGTGCTGTACCTGTCCTGGGAGTGTTTGATGGGGACAATGTAGAGGGAGCTTTACTCTGTATCTAACCCCGTGCTGTACCTGTCCTGGGAGTGTTTGATGGGGACAATGTAGAGGGAGCTTCACTCTGTACCTAACCCCGTGCTGTACCTGTCCTGGGAGTGTTTGATGGGGACAGTGTATAGGGAGCTTTACTCTGTGTCTAACCCCGTGCTGTATCTGTCCTGGGAGTGTTTGATAGGGACAGTGTAGAGGGAGTTTTACTCTGTATCTAACCCCGTGTTGTACCTGTCCTGGGAGTGTTTGATGGGGACAGTGTAGAGGGAGCTTTACTCTGTATCTAACCCCGTGCTGTACCTGTCCTGGGAGTGTTTGATGGGGACAGTGTAGAGGGAGCTTTACTCTGTATCTAACCCCGTGCTGTACCTGTCCTGGGAGTGTTTGATGGGGACAGTGTATAGGGAGCTTTACTCTGTGTCTAACCCCGTGCTGTATCTGTCCTGGGAGTGTTTGATAGGGACAGTGTAGAGGGAGTTTTACTCTGTATCTAACCCCGTGCTGTATCTGTCCTGGGAGTGTTTGATGGGGGCAGCGTAGAGGGAGTTTTACTCTGTATCTAACCCTGTGCTGTACCTGTCCTGGGAGTGTTTGATGGGGAGAGTGTAGAGGGAGCTTTACTCTGTATCTAACCCTGTGCTGTACCTGTCCTGGGAGTGTTTGATGGGGACAGTGTAGAGGGAGCTTTACTCTGTAACTAACCCCGTGCTGTACCTGTCCTGGGAATGTTTGATGGGGACAGTGTAGAGGGAGCTTTACTCTGTATCTAACCCTGTGCTGTACCTGTCCTGGGAGTGTTTGATGGGGACAGTGTAGAGGGAGCTTTACTCTGTATCTAACCCCGCGCTGTAACTGTCCTGGGAGTGTTTGATGGGGACAGTGTAGAGGGAGCTTTACTCTGTATCTAACCCCGTGCTGTAACTGTCCTGGGAGTATTTGATGGGGACAGTGTAGAGGGAGCTTTACTCTGTATCTAACCCCGCGCTGTAACTGTCCTGGGAGTGTTTGATGGGGACAGTGTAGAGGGAGCTTTACTCTGTATCTAACCCCGTGCTGTACCTGTCCTGGGAGTATTTGATGGGGACAGTGTAGAGAGAGCTTTACTCTGTATCTAACCTCGTGCTGTACCTGTCCTGGGAGTGTTTGATGGGGACTGTGTAGAGGGAGCTTTACTCTGTATCTAACCCCGTGCTGTACCTGTCCTGTGAGTGTTTGATGGGGACAGTGTAGAGGGAGCTTTACTCTGTATCTAACCTCGTGCTGTACCTGCCCTGGGAGTGTTTGATGGGGACTGTGTAGAGGGAGCTTTACTCTGTATCTAACCTCGTGCTGTACCTGTCCGGGGAGTGTTTGATGGGGACTGTGTAGAGGGAGCTTTACTCTGTATCTAACCTCGTGCTGTACCTGCCCGGGGAGTGTTTGATGGGGACTGTGTAGAGGGAGCTTTACTCTGTATCTAACCTCGTGCTGTACCTGTCCGGGGAGTGTTTGATGGGGACTGTGTAGAGGGAGCTTTACTCTGTATCTAACCTCGTGCTGTACCTGTCCGGGGAGTGTTTGATGGGGACAGTGTAGAGGTAGCTTTACTCTGTAACTAACCCCGTGCTGTACCTGTCCTGGGAGTGTTTGATGGGAACAGTGTAGAGGGAGCTTTACTCTGTATCTAACTTGATGCTCAGTGTTGTAACCGCATGAATTTATTCCAAGATGTGATTCCAAGTTTGGTCAGTAGCTTCAACAAGACTCGAGAAGTTCGACACCATCCAGCACAAGGCAGCCCCCCTCCCCCCGCTCGATCAACACGCTAACCCCCACCTTCAACACCCACTCCCTCCACCCCCCGACGCACAGCGGCAGCCGTGTGCACCGTCTACAAGATGCACGGCAGCCACTCGCCAAGGCTCCTTCGACAAGCACCGCCCAAACCCGCCACCTCTACCCCCGAGAAGGACGAGGGCAGCAGATGCCACGGGGAACACCCACCGCCTGTAAGTCGCCCCCCCCCCACACACACACACACACACACACACACACACACACCATTCCAACTTGGAAATATATCGGCCGTTCCTTCACTGTCGCCGGGTCAGAATCCTGGAACTCACTCCCTAACAGCACTGTGGGTGTACCTACATCCCACGGGGTCAGCAACGGTTCAAGATGGCGGCTCACCCACCACCTTCTCGAGGGGCAATTAGGGACGGGGAATAAATGCTGGGCCCGTAAAGTAATGAAAATAAAAAATGTTGGGACTGGGAGAAACTGGGATTGTTCCCCCCCCCCCCCCCCAGAGCGGAGTTCTTTTTTTCCAAATCAAGGGGCACTTTCGCGTGGCCAATCCACCCAGCCTGCACATCTTTGGGTTGTGGGGGTGAGACCCACGCAGGCACGGGGAGAACGTGCAAAACTCCACACGGACAGCGATCAGGGGCCCGGATCGAACCCCGATCTTTGGCACCGTGAGGCAGCAGCGCTAACCACTGCGCCACCGTGCCGCCCTTGGAGCAGAGAAGGTTAAGCGGGAGATTCAATCGAGGCGTTCCCAATCATCGGGGGAGGGAGCGGAGGGGGGGGGGTTTGATCGAGTAAACGAGGAACCCCCAGTCGGCAGGACGGTTGGTTCCTGCAGAGGGTCGGTGTGGATGGGGAATTGAAGGGAATCTGGAAAAGGACCAAACAGAGTGCTGGTGGGAGTTGCGGGGGGGGGGGAGGATTTTACTTGACGCAGCGAGTTGTTGTGATCCGTAAAGAAAGGGTGGGAGCAGATTTGGAATAGGGGGGAATTGGAGAAATACTGGAAGAGGGGGAATTTGGCAGGGGTATCGAGGGGGTGTGGGGGAGGCGAGCGGGAAGAGAGGGATCGGATTGGGTGGGGTGATCTCATTGGGTAATTGTTCAAAGAGTTAGCACGGTGGGCCGAATGGCCTCCTGGCGTCCCGGGTAATTTACCTGCCAGGTAGAGTGTGTGTAAATCAGGATCCAGCAGCGTCGGGATGTCGATCAGTTTGGCAGAGGGACAGGCAATGGCGTTCTCCGCCAGGATGCATCCCGCTGGGAGGGAGGGCATGTTGAATTCGCTCTCGGCCGGGGGTCGGAGTTCCTTGGGGAACGGCACGGAGGTGGCGGCTGCAGCACTCTCTTCCTCCCTCCCCGCCAACCGGGGCGGCACGGCGCCGGGAAAGGATCTGCCCGGCTTCTTCCCGGCCCTCGCTGCCTGCCCCCCGCCGGCCTCCCGCCCCTTGGCCCTTCCGTGAGGCTTCGTGGGTGCCGGCCCCTGTGCCCGGGCGCCCCCGGAGGGCAAATCCTGCCCCTTGGGCGAGGCCTCCCATTTTCTGCCATCCGTCCCGGAGCCCGCCTTCTGCCTCCCGGAAAGCACCTTCTGCCTCGGGGCCCCCGTTGCAGGACCCCCTTCCTGTCGCTTCTTCGAGGCTGCTCCCTTGGCCACTTTGCCAGCCGCTTCCGGCTTCTCGGGAACCGCCCCCGGTTGCCTTGGACCCCCGTCGGCGACCGCTCCCAACGTCTGGAGGCTGACCTCTGGTTTCCTGAAGTCCACATCTGGTTTGCCCTTGAGGCCTATGTCCTGCTTCTTAAGGCCTCGCTTCGGTTTTTTGAGGCCTGCCTCAACGACCACATCTGGTTTGCCCTTGAGGCCTATGTCCTGCTTCTTAAGGCCGAGCTTCGGTTTTTTGAGGCCTGCCTCAACGACCACATCTGGTTTGCCCTTGAGGCCTATGTCCTGCTTCTTAAGGCCTAGCTTCGGTTTTTTGAGGCCTGCCTCAACGACCACTTCTGGTTTGTTCTTTAGGCCTATTTTCTGTGGCTTGAGGCCAACCTCTGGCTTCTCCAGGCCCTCTTCCAGTTTCTTGAGGCCATCTTCCAACCTCTTGAGGCCAACCTCTGCTCTCTTGAGGCCCGATTCCAGGGTCTTCAGGCCCTCCTCCGGTTTCTTGAAGGCCGATCCAGCTTTCTTCAGGCCTACTTCCGACTTCTTCGGGCCCGCTTCGATGACCGCTCCCTGTTTCCGGAGGCTGACCTCCTGTACTTTCGGCAGCAACCCCCGGGTTCTGGTGGCCGCTCCTGGCGCCTGGCGACCCGGCCGTGGTTTCTCCAGCGGGGCCTGCTTCTCGGCATCGGGTTCCTGCTTCCCGGTGCCCTTCCCCAGTGTCCTCGCTCCCGGTTGCTCGGGGGACGTTCGTGGCCTGCCGCTCCCAGGCGCTGATCCCTTCGCCGCCTTTCCATGTTTGCCGCTCCTCCGGTCTTTCAGCTCCCTCCTGCCCTCCTTCCTATGGGCCGGCACATTTCCGGTCAGTAGGACCTCTGACGCCGGAGCGATTGTCCCTAAAGAATGAGACAAAAACCAGTGAAAAACAGGCAACACCATTGACAGGATATGTGAACTAACGAATTAGGGGGCAGACTGGAGGCCATTCGGCCCCGTGATTCTGCTCCGCCATCAATACGATCGCGGCTGATCCGACTGCCACTTTGAACCCACTTTCCCGCTGAACCCCGATGACCTTTAACCCCCCCCCCTCGTTAATCGAGAATCTGTCCACCTCTGCCTGACAAACATTCGCACATTCTGCTTCTCCCGCCTTCGGAGGAAGAAAGTTCCAGAGAATCTCGATCCTCTGGGAGAAAATATTTCTCCTCATATCCGTCTAAAATGGCCGACCCCCTTATTTTTAAACAGTGAACCCCCCCACCCCCCCGCAGATTGTCCCACAAGAAAAAACATCCTCTCCTCAACCACTCTGTCGAAACCCCACCTCAGGATCTTAAGGGTTTCGATCGAGGAGATAGATCGGAGTTAACAAAACAGAAACCGTCTGCACAGCGCTTCAGGGGAGCTTCAATCAGACGGAATTTTTTTACAAGAAATTTAAGTGCCCAATTCATTTTTTCCCATTAAGGGGCAATTTAGCGTGGCCAACCCACCTACCCTGCACATCTTTGGGTTGTGGGGGCGAAACCCACGCAGACACGGGGAGAATGTGCAAACTCCACACGGACAGTGACCCAGGGCCGGGAGGAGGTTACAGAGATAGGGAGAGTTGTAGGGGCTGGAGGAGGTTACAGAGATAGGGAGCGTTGTCGGGGCTGGAGGAGGTTACAGAGATAGGGAGGGTTGTAGGGGCTGGAGGAGGTTACAGAGATAGGGAGGGTTGTAGGGGCTGGAGGAGGTTACAGAGATAGGGAGGGTTGTAGGGGCTGGAGGAGGTTACAGAGATAGGGAGCGTTGTCGGGGCTGGAGGAGGTTACAGGGATAGGGAGGGTTGTAGGGGCTGGAGGAGGTTACAGAGATAGGGAGGGTTGTAGGGGCTGGAGGAGGTTACAGAGATAGGGAGTGTTGTAGGGGTTGGAGGAGGCTACAGAGATAGGGAGGGTTGTAGGGGCTGGGGGAGGTTACAGAGATAGGGAGGGTTGTAGGGGTGGAGGAGGTTACAGAGATAGGGAGGGATGTAGGGCTGGAGGAGGTTACAGAGATAGGGAGGGTTGTAGGGGCTGGAGGTGGTTACAGAGATAGGGAGGGTTGTAGGGGCTGGAGGAGGTTACAGAGATAGGGAGGGTTGTAGGTGATGTGTTGGGTGTTCTGGATCACAAACAGGTCACCAACACTGGAAGTGGTGCAACTCTATTTTATTATAAGGTTAACTATATTAACATACTTGAACTGTGGGTAAATGCAATACCAGCTTTAACTGTTGACCCTTGCCTAGTCCTAACCAGGTGATGCACTCAGCACACGGTGAATGTCTGTGTTGCAGGCTGTGAGCTCTGTGCTCCGAGCTGGCTGCTACTAGAATGAGCGGGAACTCTCCTGTCCCCTGTCTTTACAGTGCGTGTGCTCTCACTGGTGATTGGCTGCGGTGTTGTGTATGCTGATTGGTCCCGCTGTGTGTCCATCAGTGTGTGTCTGCACCATAATATACTGGTGTATAATATGAAAGTAGGTGTAGAGGTGGTTACAGAGATAGGGAGGGTTGTCGGGGCTGGAGGAGGTTACAGAGATAGGGAGGGTTGTCCGGGCTGGAGGAGGTTACAGAGATAGGGAGGGTTGTAGGGCTGGAGGAGGTTACAGAGATAGGGAGGGTTGTCGGGGCTGGAGGAGGTTACAGAGATAGGGAGGGTTGTCCGGGCTGGAGGAGGTTACAGAGATAGGGAGAGTTGGAGGTGTGGAGGAGGTTACAGAGATAGGGAGGGTTGGAGGGGCTGGAGGAGGTTACAGAGATAGGGAGGGTTGTAGGGCTGGAGGAGGCTACAGAGATAGGGAGGATTGTAGGGGCTGGAGGAGGTTGCAGAGATAGGGAGGGGTGTAGGGGCTGGAGGAGGTTACAGAGATAGGGAGGGTTGTAGGGCTGGAGGAGGTTACAGAGATAGGGAGGGTTGTAGGGCTGGAGGAGGTTACAGAGATAGGGACGGGTGTAGGGCTGGAGGAGGTTACGGAGATAGGGAGGGTTATCGGGGCTGGAGGAGGTTACAGAGATAGGGAGGGTTGTAGGGCTGGAGGAGGTTACAGAGATAGGGAGGGTTGTAGGGACTGGAGGAGGTTACAGAGATAGGGAGGGTTGTAGGGCTGGAGGAGGTTACAGAGATAGGGAGGGTTGTAGGGGCTGGAGGAGGTTACAGAGATAGGGAGGGTTGTAGGGGCTGGAGGAGGTTACAGAGATAGGGAGGGTTGTAGGTGCTGGAGGAGGTTACAGAGATAGGGAGGGTTGTAGGGGCTGGAGGAGGTTACAGAGATAGGGAGGGGGTGTAGGGCTGGAGGAGGTTACAGAGATAGGGAGGGTTGTAGGGCTGGAGGAGGTTACAGAGATAGGGAGGGGTGTAGGGGCTGGAGGAGGTTACAGAGATAGGGAGGGTTGTAGGGGCTGGAGGAGGTTACAGAGATAGGGAGGGGTGTAGGGCTGGAGGAGGTTACAGAGATAGGGAGGGTTGTAGGGCTGGAGGAGGTTACAGAGATAGGGAGGGTTGTAGGGCTGGAGGAGGTTACAGAGATAGGGAGGGGTGTAGGGCTGGAGGAGGTTACAGAGATAGGGAGGGTTGTCGGGGCTGGAGGAGGTTACAGAGATAGGGAGGGTTGTAGGGCTGGAGGAGGTTACAGAGATAGGGAGGGTTGTAGGGCTGGAGGAGGTTACAGAGATAGGGAGGTATTTACAGGGAAGGCTATCTTGCCGATTGCCGAATTCACAGTTGACAAGCTGAGAAATGGTTGGGGGGGGGGGGGGGGGGGGATTTTTGAACCGATGGGCAGAGGGGCGACGGACCAGAGAACGGAGCGGCTGTGGGGGCTGCCGAGCGAGGCGGGTAGCAGATGCCACCCTCCAGGTCTGGTGTTTCGGCTGTAAGCGATTACCTGGGATGGTGTCCGGCAGGCAGACTGGGCAGCACCGGCCCGGGGGGGTGCGGGTCCTCCGGCAGGTGGTGGGCAGGCACTCGATGTCCTCGCACACGGCGCGGCCCTCCTCGCAGGCGCAGAGCGTGCAGGGCTGCGGGGACCACACCGCACCCTGGTACAGCAGCAGCCCGTCAACGGCGCACGGCCGACTTGCTGAAAGCCAAGAGAAGTTTTAAAATGCCCGCCACAGGCCTCCCCGCACGGGGGCCTCACCGCACGGGGCCTCCGCGAGGCCCTGAAACCATCCAACCACCATGTCCCCGGTTAGAACTCTCCCTCCCGTACCAGCCTCCCCGAACAGGCGCCGGAATGTGGCGACTAGGGGCTTTTCACAGTAACTTCATTTGAAGCCTCCTCGTGACAATAAGCGATTTTCATTCGTTTTCATTTCCTATCAAGTTGGGTGGGAGGGTGAACTCTGACGACGATGCAGGGATCCTGCAGCAAGATCTGGGCAGGTTGGGCGAGTGGGCAAACCAATGGCAGATGCAGTTTAATTTGGATAAGTGTGAGGTTATTCATTTTGGAAGCAAAAACAGGAAGGCAGATTACTACCTGAATGGTTGTAAATTGGGAGAGGGGAGTGTGCAGCGGGACCTGGGTGTCCTTGTGCACCAGTCGCTGAAGGACATCATGCAGGTGCAGCAGGCGGTAAAGAAGGCTAATGGTATGTTGGCCTTCATTGCGAGAGGTTTCGAGTACAGAAGCAGGGATGTGTTGCTGCAATTGTACAGGGTCTTGGTGAGGCCACACTTGGAGTATTGTGTGCAGTTTTACTCTCCTCTGAGGAAGGATGTTCTTGCTCTCGAGGGAGTGCAGCGAAGGTTTACCAGACTGATTCCTGGGATGGCGGGACTGTCATACGAGGAGAGGTTGTCTAGGTTGCGATTGTTCTCGCTGGAGTTCAGAAGAATGAGGGGGGATCTCATAGAGACTTATACAATTCTAACAGGACTGGGCAGGGTAGATACAGGGAAGATGTTACCAATGATGGGTGTGTCCAGAACCAGGGGTCACAGTCTAAGGATTCAGAGTAAACCATTTCGGACAGAGTCCAAGGGCGGGATTCTCCCCTACCCGGCGGGGCGGGGGGTCCCGGCGGGAACCACTCCGGCGTCGGGCCGCCCCAAAGGTGCGGAAGTCTCTGCACCTTTAGGGGCCAAGCCCTCTCCTTGAGGGGCTCGGCCCGCGCCGGAGCGGTTTCCGCTCCGCCGGCTGGCGGGAAAGGCCTTTGGCGCCTCGCCAGCCGGCGCCGAAAGGTCTTCGGCGGGCGACGCACGCGCGGGAGCGTCAGCGGCTGCTGACGTCATCCCCGCGCATGCGCAGTGGAGGGGGTCTCTTCCGCCTTCGCCATAGTGAAGACCATGGCGAAGGCGGAAGAAAAAGAGTGCCCCCACGGCACAGGCCCTCCCGCGGATCGGTGGGCCCCGATCGCGGGCCAGGCCACCGTGGGAGCCCCCCCCGGGGCCAGATCGCCCCGCGCCCCCCCAGGACCCCGGAGCCTGCCCGCCGTTCAAAAGGTGGTTCAATCCACGCCGGCGGGAGAGGGTTATATTTTTCCAATTAAGGGGCAATTTAGGGGCAATTTAGGGGCAATTAAGGGGCAAATACCAGAGGCTGTTTAGCACAGGGCTAAGTCACTGGCTTTTAAAGCAGACCAAGGCAGGCCAGCAGCACGGTTCAATTCCCGTACCGGCCTCCCCGAACAGGCGCCGGAATGTGGCGACTAGGGTCTTTTCACAGTAACTTCATTTGAAGCCTACTTGTGACAATAAGCGATTTTCATTTCATTTCATTTAGCGCGGCCAATCCACCGACCCTGCACATCTTCGGGTTGTGGGGGCGAAACCCACGCAGACACGGGGAGAATGTGCAAACTCCCCACGGACAGCGACCCGGGGCCGGGATCAAACCTGGGACCTCAGCGTGGTAGGCAGCAGTGCTAACCACCGCTGCCCTAATCAGCCATGATGGTGATGAATGGTGGAGCAGGCTCAAAGGGCCAAAAGGCTTCCTCCTGCTCCTATCTTTTACGTATCTATGTATCATCGATTGTCATAAACAAGGAGCAGGAGTAGGCCATTCGGCCCTTCGAGCCAGCTCCGCCATTCAATACGATCATGGCCGATTCTCAATCTCAATCCCGCATTCCTGCTGTCTCCCTCGTACCCCATGATGCCATTAAAATCCCCCCCAAATATCTACCTTTGCCTTGAGTACATTCAGTGACGCGACCTCTGTCTGTGGTAGATACTTCCACAGGTTCACCTCCCTCTGAGTGAAGACATTTCTCCTCATCTGAGTGTGTGTGTCCCCCCCCCCCCCCGTCCCCGTCCCCGTCCCCCGTCCCCGTATCCCCAGGCTGTGTCTCCAGTTCTGGACTCCCCAACCAGGGAAAAAAACCTCCCTGCATCAAATCTGACCATCCCCGTTAGACGTTCATATGTTTCAATCAGATCTCCTCTCGACCTTCTAAACTCCAGTGAACTCAGGCCCAGTCAAACCAATCTCTCCTCAGAGGACGAGCTCGCCAATCCTGGTATCAGTCTCGTGAATCTTCACTGAACTCCCCCTGTGGCTAATACATCCTTCCTTAGAAAGAGCGGCCAAAACTGTGCGCGATGCTCCCGGTGTGGTCTCACCAAGGCCAGGGTTTTGTGGGCGTCGCTGGTTGGGCCGAGCATTTATTGCCCATCCCTAGTTGCCCTTCAGAAGGTGGTGGGTGAGCTGCCTTCTTGAACCGCTGCACCCCCTGAGGTGTAGGTACACCCTCAGTGCTGTTGTGGAGAGGGTTCCAGGATGTTGCCCCAGCGACGGTGAAGGAACGGCCAATATGTTTCCAAGTCAGGGCGGTGAGTGACTTGGAGGGGAACCTCCAGGTGGTGGGGTTCCCAGGTATCTGCTGCTCTTGTCCTTCTAGATGGTGGTGGTCGTGGGTTTGGAAGGTGTTGTCTGAGGAATCTTGGTGATTACTGCAGTGCATCTTGTAGATGGGACACACGGCTGCCGCTGTGCGTCGGAGGTGGAGGGAGTGAATG
This sequence comes from Scyliorhinus torazame, assembly GCF_047496885.1. Lineage (NCBI taxonomy): Eukaryota > Metazoa > Chordata > Chondrichthyes > Carcharhiniformes > Scyliorhinidae > Scyliorhinus > Scyliorhinus torazame. The sequence goes on from NC_092728.1 coordinate 17,569,290, forward strand.
TTTGTGGAAGGGGGAGCAATCAAGCGGGGCTGCTTCGTCCTGGATGGTGTTGAGTTTCTCGAGTGTTGTCGGAGCCGCGCTCATCCAGGCGAGTGGGAGAGTCCATCACACTCCTGACTTGTGTCCTTGTAGATGGTGGACAGGCTTTGGGAGGGGGTCAGGAGGTGAGTTACTCCCCGCAGGATTCCCAGCCTCTGACCTGCTCTGGTAGCCACAGTATTTATACGGCTGTGTCCAGTTCATTTCTGATCAATGGTAACCCCCAGGATGGTGATTATGGGGTCTCAGCGATACTGTGGTCTCACCAAGGCCCTGTATAACTGAAGTAGATGGAGGAAGAGGGTTTCCAGAACCAGGGATCACAGTCTGAGGATACGGGGTAGATCATTTCGGACAGAGATGAGGAGACATTTCTTCCCCCAGAGAGCAGTCGGCCTGTGGAATTCGTTACCACAGGAAGTAATTGAGGCCAAAACATTGTATGTTTTCAAGAAGCAATTAGATACAGCACTCGGGGCGAAGGGGATCAAAGGATATTGGGGGGAAAGCAGGGTTAGGTTATTGAGTTGGATGATCAGCCATGATCATAATGAATGGCGGAGCGGGCTCGAAGGGCCGAATATCGGCACCAACAAACTGGTCCTACAAGCTGAATTCAGGGAGTTAGGAGTTAAACTAAAAAGTGGGACCTCAAAGGTAGTGATCTCAGGATTGCCACCAATGCCACGAGGTAGTCAGAGTAGGAATGTCAGGATAGATAGGATGAATGCGTGGCTCGAGAGATGGTGCAAGGGGGAGGGATTCAAATTCCTGGGGCATTGGAACCGGTTCTGGGGGAGGTGGGACCAGTACAAGCCAGGCCGTCTGCACCTGGGCAGGACTGGAACCAATGTCCTGGTGGGGTGTTTGCTAGAGCTGTTGGGGAGGGTTTAAAATAATGTGGCAGGGGGATGGGAACCGATGCAGGAAGTTGGAAGGTAGTAAAACAGGGACAGAAATAAAAGGCAGTAAGGGGGAAAGTGTAAGGCAGAGAAGCCATAGTCAAAAATCAAAAAGGGCGACAGTACAAGGTACAGTGACTGAGGGGAGCTCAGTGAATAGGACCAGGAATACTAAAAGGAATAAAATGGGAAGTAAAAACATAAATGGTAAGCGAGGCAGTAGGTTGTTACATGAAGATATGGGTTCAACGATAAGGAAAATTAAGAGAAAAGTTAAAATGAAAAATAACTTAGGAGAGGTTACTGATAGAGGTGTTAAGATTCAAAACAGGGACTTCCGGGTGTGGCGATGACCAGCTAAGTCGCACGTTTCGGCAGCTCCCGGTGGAACGGACATTTGGGCTCTTAATTGGAGCCCCAGCGGCAATTTTATCGGCTAAAAACACTGTGCGGTAAACCAGAAGGGAATCCCCCCTGGACACGGATGGAAAAAGGAGAGGAAAGCGGCCGGATTGCGGTGGATCCTCTAGAGCAGCGGCAAGGAAGGCAAGCTCAAAGCAAGATGGCGTCGGAAGGTGGCCGTTTGGTATGGGGCACGGACCAACAAGAGTTCCTGCGGCGCTGTGTGGAAGAACTGAAAAAGGAGTTGAAGAAGGAGCTGTTGGCCCCGATATTACAGGCGATCGAAGGGCTAAACGAGGAGCAAAAGACCCAGGAGCAGGAGCTTCGGGTCGTGAAGGCAAAGGCCGCTGAAAATGAAGACAAAATACAGGGCCTGGTGGTGAAGACAGAGATGCACGAGGCACAACACAAAAGGTGTGTGGAAAGGCTGGAGGTGCTAGAGAATAATTCGAGGAGGAAGAATTTAAGAATTCTGGGTCTTCCCGAAGGCGCAGAAGGGGCGGATGTCGGGGCATATCTGAGCACGATGCTTCACTCGCTAATGGGATCGGAAGCCCCGACGGGCCCTTTGGAGGTGGAGGGAGCTTATCGAATTATGGCGCGAAGACCGAGGGCTGGAGAAATACCTCGAGCCATAGTGGTGAGGTTTCTCCGCTATAATGACAGAGAGATGGTCTTCAGATGGGCGACAAAAACTCGGAGCTGTAGGTGGGAGAACGCGGTGATCCGCGTATACCAAGATTGGAGTGCGGAGGTGGCGAGAGGTAGGGCAAGTTTTAATCGGGCTAAGGCGGTGCTTCACAAAAGGAAGGTCAAATTCGGAATGTTGCAGCCGGCAAGATTGTGGGTCACACACCAAGGGAAGCACCACTACTTTGAGACGGCAGAAGAGGCGTGGACATTTATTGTGGACGAGAAGCTGGAATAGGCGGGCAAGAAAAAGAACGTTTGGGACAAAGTGGTGGGGTGATTATGTGGGGTGAGGGGGGGAAAAAGGGGGAGGGGATGATTTTTCAAGCTGTTAATCCTGCGACCCTGTAACTTTTCTCTCTTCCCCATGTTGGGGGGGGGGGGGGGAGTAGAATGAGGAACTGTGGGCGCCGGCCATTAGAGGCGGGGCCAAATGGGAAACGCGGGCTTTGTTCCCGCGCTATGGTAATTATGGCGGGAACAGGGACGCAGGAAGGAGGGGGCCTCGCACAGTGGGGGCCGAGGTCAAGGGGGGAAGCCGAGGTCAGCTAGAGTTCGCTGACCTCTGGGAGCAACATGGGGGGTGCAACTACGCTAGAAAAGGATCTAGCGGAGGGGGGGGGGTTAACTGGGTTGCTGCTGCTGGGGAGAAGGGGGAGCTGGTACGGGGTGGGGTGGTCGAGGCGGGAGGGCGCCGTCGGGGAGATATACGGGTACGTGGGAACCGGGTGAGGAGCTGGATTAAAAAAGGGGATGGCTAGTCGACAAGGGGGGTGGGTAAAGAGCCCCCCAACCCGGCTGATCACGTGGAACGTGAGAGGGCTGAACGGGCCGATTAAAAGGGCACGGGTACTCGCACACCTAAAGAAATTAAAGGCAGATGTGGTTATGTTGCAGGAGACGCACCTGAAACTGATAGACCAGGTCAGACTGCGTAAAGGATGGGTGGGGCAGGTGTTTCATTCGGGTTTAGATGCGAAGAACAGGGGAGTGGCTATTTTAGTGGGGAAACGGGTACTGTTTGAGGCAAAGACCATAGTGGCGGATAGTGGGGGTAGATATGTGATGGTGAGTGGCAGATTGCAAGGGGAGGCGGTGGTTCTGGTGAACGTATACGCCCCGAACTGGGATGATGCAAATTTTATGAGGAGTATGTTGGGACATATCCCGGACCTGGAGGCGGGAAAGTTGGTAATGGGGGGAGACTTCAATACGGTGCTTGATCCAGGGCTGGACCGGTCGAGGTCCAGGACCGGGAGGAGGCCGGCAGCGGCCAGGGTGCTCAAGGACTTCATGGAGCAGATGGGAGGAGTAGACCCCTGGAGATTTAGCAGGCCTAGGAGTAAGGAGTTCTCGTTTTTCTCCTATGTCCACAAAGTATACTCACGGATAGACTTTTTTGTTTTGGGAAGGGCACTGATCCCGAAGGTGACAGGGACGGAGTATACGGCCATAGCCATTTCGGAGCACGCTCCACATTGGGTAGACCTGGAGGTGGGAGAGGAAAAAGAACAGCACCCACTCTGGAGAATGGACATGGGACTATTGGCAGATGAGGGGATATGTTTAAGGGTGAGGGGGTGTATTGAAAGGTACTTGAAGCTTAATGACAATGGGAGGTTCAGGTGGGAGTGATCTGGGAGGCGCTGAAGGCAGTGGTTAGAGGGGAGCTGATATCAATAAGGGCACATAAAGGAAAGCAGGAGGGTAGGGAAAGGGAGCGGTTGCTGAAAGAACTTTTGAGGGTGGACAGGCAATATGCGGAGGCACCGGAGGAGGGACTGTACAAGGAAAGACAAAGGCTACATGTAGAATTTGACTTGTTGACTACGGGTACTGCAGAGGCACAATGGAGGAAGGCACAGGGTGTACAGTACGAATATGGGGAGAAGGCGAGCAGGTTGCTGGCCCACCAACTGAGGAAAAGGGGAGCAGCGAGGGAGATAGGGGGGGTGAGAGATGAGGAGGGAGAGATGGAGCGGGGAGCGGAGAGAGTGAATGGGGTGTTCAAGGCATTCTATGAAAGATTATATAAAGCTCAGCCCCCGGATGGGCAGGAGAGAATGATGTGCTTTTTGGATCAGCTGGAATTTCCTAAGGTGGAGGAGCAGGAGAGGGCGGGCCTGGGAGCACAGATTGAGATGGAGGAGGTAGTGAAAGGGATTGGGAGCATGCAGGCGGGGAAGGCCCCGGGACCAGACGGATTCCCGTTGGAATTCTATAGGAAGTATATGGACTTGCTGGCCCCGCTTTTGACGAGAACCTTTAATGAGGCTAGGGAAAGGGGGCAGCTGCCCCCGACTATGTCAGAGGCAACGATATCGCTCCTTTTAAAGAAGGAAAAAGACCCGCTGCAATGCGGGTCCTACAGGCCCATTTCCCTTTTAAACGTGGATGCTAAGATTCTGGCCAAGGTGATGGCGACGAGGATAGAGGACTGTGTCCCGGGGGTGGTCCATGAGGACCAAACCGGGTTCGTGAAGGGGAGACAGCTGAACACGAACATACGGTGGTTGCTAGGGGTAATGATGATGCCCCCGCCAGAGGGGGAGGCAGAGATAGTGGTGGCGATGGATGCCGAGAAAGCATTCGACAGAGTGGAGCGGGATTATCTGTGGGAGGTGCTGAGGCGATTTGGCTTTGGAGAAGGGTATATCGGATGGGTACAGCTGCTGTATAGGGCCCCGGTGGCGAGTGTGGTCACGAATAAACAGAGGTCTGATTACTTCTGTTTTCACAGAGAGACGAGGCAGGGGTGTCCCCTGTCTCCGTTACTGTTTGCATTGGCGATTGAGCCCCTGGCCATAGCACTGAGGGGTTCCAGGAAGTGGAGGGGAGTACTCAGGGGAGGAAAAGAACACCGGGTATCCTTGTATGCAGATGATTTGTTGTTGTATGTTGCGGACCCGGTGGAGGGGATGCCAGAGATAATGCGGATACTTAGGGAGTTTGGGGATTTTTCGGGGTACAAATTGAACATGGGGAAAAGTGAGTTGTTTGTGGTGCATCCGGGGGAGCAGAGCAGGGGAATAGATGATTTACCGCTGAGGAAGGTAACAAGAGATTTCCGGTACTTAGGGATTCAGATAGCCAGGAATTGGGGAATCTTACACCGGCTTAATTTAATACGATTGGTGGAACAGATGGAGGAGGATTTCAAGAGATGGGACATGGTGTCCCTGTCACTGGTGGGTAGGGTGCAGGCGGTCAAAATGGTAGTCCTCCCGAGATTCCTCTTTGTGTTTCAGTGCCTCCCGGTGATGGTCACGAAGGCTTTTTTCAAGAGAATTCAGAAAGGTGTTATGAGTTTTGTGTGGGCCGGGAAGACCCCGAGAGTGAGGAGGGGGTTCTTGCACCGTAGTAGGGATAGGGGGAGGCTGGCACTACCGAGCCTAAGTGAATACTACTGGGCCGCCAATATCTCAATGGTGAGAAAGTGGATAGGAGAAGGGGAGGGAGCGGCGTAGAAGAGATTGCAGAGGGCGTCCTGCAAGGGGACCAGCTTACAAGCAATGGTGACGGCGCCGTTGCCGTTCTCCCCGAAGAAATACACCACAAGCCCGGTGGTGGTGGCTACATTGAAAATTTGGGGGCAGTGGAGACGGCATAGGGGAAAGACGGGAGCCTCGGTGCGGTCCCCGATAAGAAATAATTATAGGTTTGTCCCGCGGAGAATGGATGGGGGATTTGGAGCATGGCAAAGAGCTGGGGTTGTACAACTGAGAGATCTGTTCGTAGACGGGACGTTTGCGAGTCTGGGAGCGCTGACG
>NC_092728.1:17580092-17631361 GCF_047496885.1 Scyliorhinus torazame
GCGGAGCCAGCCACCTTTATACCGAGCCCGAGGAGAGGCGGAGTCAGCCACCTTTATACCGAGCCCGAGGGGAGGCGGAGCCAGCCACCTTTATACCGGGCCCGAGGGGAGGCGGAGCCAGCCACCTTTATACCGTGTCCGAGGGGAGGCGGAGTCAGCCACCTTTATACCGGGCCCGAGGGGAGGCGGAGTCAGCCACCTTTATACCGGGCCCGAGGATAGGCGGAGACCAGCGACCTTTATACCGAGCCCGAGGGGAGGCGGAGCCAGCCACCTTTATACCGAGCCCGAGGGGAGGCGGAGCCAGCCACCTTTATACCGGGCCCGAGGGGAGGCGGAGCCAGCCACCTTTATACCGTGTCCGAGGGGAGGCGGAGTCAGCCACCTTTATACCGGGCCCGAGGGGAGGCGGAGTCAGCCACCTTTATACCGAGCCCGAGGAGAGGCGGAGACCAGCGACGTTTATACCGAGCCCGTGGGGAGGCGGAGCCAGCCACCTTTATAAAGAGACCGATTGGAGGCGGAGCCAGCCACCTTTATACCCAGCCCGAGGGGAGGCGGAGTCAGCCACCTTTATACCCAGCCCGAGGAGAGGCGGAGACAGCCACCTTTATACCGAGCCCGAGGGGAGGCGGAGACCAGCCAACTTTATACCGAGCCCGAGGGGAGGCGGAGTCAGCCACCTTTATGCCCAGCCCGAGGAGAGGCGGAGCCAGCCACCTTTATACCCAGCCCGAGGGGAGGCGGAGCCAGCCACCTTTATACCCAGCCCGAGGAGAGGCGGAGACCAGCGACCTTTATACCGAGCCCGAGGGGAGGCGGAGTCAGCCACCTTTATGCCGAGCCCGAGGGGAGGCGGAGTCAGCCACCTTTATACCCAGCCCGAGGAGAGGCGGAGCCAGCCACCTTTATACCCAGCCCGAGGGGAGGCGGAGCCAGCCACCTTTATACCCAGTCCGAGGAGAGGCGGAGACCAGCGACCTTTATACCGAGCCCGAGGGGAGGCGGAGACCAGCCAACTTTATACCGGGCCCGAGGGGAGGCGGAGCCAGTCACCATTATACCGAGCCCGAGGGGAGGCGGAGCCAGCCACCTTTATACCGAGCCCGAGGAGAGGCGGAGTCAGCCACCTTTATACCGAGCCCGAGGGGAGGCGGAGCCAGCCACCTTTATACCGGGCCCGAGGGGAGGTGGAGCCAGCCACCTTTATACCGTGTCCGAGGGGAGGCGGAGTCAGCCACCTTTATACCGGGCCCGAGGGGAGGCGGAGTCAGCCACCTTTATACCGGGCCCGAGGATAGGCGGAGACCAGCGACCTTTATACCGAGCCCGAGGGGAGGCGGAGCCAGCCACCTTCATACCGAGCCCGAGGAGAGGCGGAGACCAGCGACGTTTATACCGAGCCCGTGGGGAGGCGGAGCCAGCCACCTTTATACCGAGCCCGAGGAGAGGCGGAGCGAGCCTCCTTTATAAAGAGACCGAGGGGAGGCGGAGCCAGCCACCTTTATACCGGGCCCGAGGGGAGGCGGAGCCAGCCACCTTTATACCGGACCCGAGGGGAGGCGGAGCCAGCCACCTTTATACCCAGCCCGAGGAGAGGCGGAGCCAGCCACCTTTATCCCGAGCCCGAGGAGAGGCGGAGACCAGCGACCTTTATACCGAGCCCGAGGGGAGGCGGAGACCAGCCAACTTTATACCGGCACGAGGGGAGGCGGAGCCAGTCACCATTATACCGAGCCCGAGGGGAGGCGGAGCCAGCCACCTTTATACCGGGCCCGAGGGGAGGCGGAGTCAGCCACCTTTATACCGAGCCCGAGGGGAGGCGGAGCCAGCCACCATTATACCGAGCCCGAGGAGAGGCGGAGTCAGCCACCTTTATACCCAGCCCGAGGAGAGGCGGAGTCAGCCACCTTTATACCGAGCCCGAGGGGAGGCGGAGCCAGCCACCTTTATACCGGGCCCGAGGGGAGGCGGAGCCAGCTACCTTTATACCAGGCCCGAGGGGAGGCGGAGTCAGCCACCTTTATACCGTGTCCGAGGAGAGGCGGAACCAGCCACCTTTATACCGAGCCCGAGGGGTGGCGGAGCCAGCCACCTTTATACCGGGCCCGAGGGGAGGCGGAGCCAGCCACCTTTATACCTGGCCCGAGGAGAGCTGGAGTCAGCCACCTTTATACAGGGCCCGAGGGGAGGCGGAGCCAGCCACCTTTATACCGAGCCCGAGGAGAGGCGGAGTCAGCCACCTTTATACCGAGCCCGAGGGGAGGCGGAGCCAGCCACCTTTATACCGAGCCCGAGGGGAGGCGGAGCCAGCCGCCTTTATACCGAGGCGGAGGAGAGGCGGAGCCAGCCACCTTTATAAAGAGAACGAGGGGAGGCGGAGCCAGCCACCTTTATACCGGGCCCGAGGAGAGGCGGAGCCAGCCACCTTTATACCGGGCCCGAGGAGAAGCGGAGACCAGCGACCTTTATACCGAGCCCGAGGGGAGGCGGAGCCAGCCACCTTTATACCGAGCCCGAGGGGGGGCGGAGCCAGCCGCCTTTATACCGAGCCCGAGGAGAGGCGGAGCGAGCCACCTTTATAAAGAGACCGAGGGGAGGCGGAGCCAGCCACCTTTATACCGGGCCAGAGGAGAGGCGGAGCCAGCCACCTTTATACCGAGCCCGAGGAGAGGCGGAGACCAGCGACCTTTATACCGGGCCCGAGGAGAGGCGGAGACCAGCGACCTTTATACTGAGCCCGAGGGGAGGCGGAGCCAGCGACCTTCATACCGAGCCCGAGGGGAGGCGGAGACCAGCCAACTTTATACCGGGCACGAGGGGAGGCGGAGCCAGTCACCATTATACCGAGCCCGAGGGGAGGCGGAGACAGCCACCATTATACCGAGCCCGAGGGGAGGCGGAGTCAGCCACCTTTATACCGAGCCCGAGGGGAGGCGGAGCCAGCCACCTTTATACCGAGCTCGAGGAGAGGCGGAGTCAGCCACCTTTATACCGAGCCCGAGGGGAGGCGGAGCCAGCCACCTTTATACCGGGCCCGAGGGGAGGCGGAGCCAGCTACCTTTATACCAGGCCCGAGGGGAGGCGGAGTCAGCCACCTTTATACCGTGTCCGAGGAGAGGCGGAGAGAGCCACTTTTATACCGAGCCCGAGGGGAGGCGGAGCCAGCCACCTTTATACCGGGCCCGAGGGGAGGCGGAGCCAGCCACCTTTATACCGGGCCCGAGTAGAGCTGGAGTCAGCCACCTTTATACAGGGCCCGAGGGGAGGCGGAGCCAGCCACCTTTATACCGGGCCCGAGGCGAGGCGGAGCCAGCCACCTTTATACCGGGCCCGAGGGGAGGCGGAGCCAGCCCCCTTTATACCGAGCCCGAGGGGAGGCGGAGCCAGCCACCTTTATACCGGGCCTGAGGGGAGGCGGAGCCAGCCACCTTTATACCGGGCCCGAGGAGAGGCGGAGCCAGCCACCTTTATACCGAGCCCGAGGGGAGGCGGAGCCAGCCACCTTTATACCAGGCCCGAGGGGAGGCGGAGACAGACACCTTTATACCGGGCCCGAGGGGAGGCGGAGGCAGACACCTTTATACCCAGCCCAAGGGGAGGCTGAGTCTGCCACCTTTATACCGGGCCCGAGGGGAGGCGGAGCCAGCCACCTTCATACCGGGCCCGAGGGGAGGCGGAGCCAGCCACCTTTATACCGGGCCCGAGGGGAGGCGGAGCCAGCCACATTTATACCGGGCCCGAGAGGAGCTGGAGCCAGCCACCTTTATACCGAGCCCGAGGAGAGCTGGAGCCAGCCACCTTCATACCGAGCCCGAGGGGAGGCGGAGCCAGCCACCTTTATACCGGGCCCGAGGAGAGCTGGAGCCAGCCACCTTCATACCGAGCCCGAGGAGAGCTGGAGCCAGCCACCTTCATACCGAGCCCGAGGGCAGGCGGAGCCAGCTACCTTCATACCGAGCCCGAGGAGAGGTGGAGCCAGCCACCTTTATACCGGGCCCGAGGGGAGGCGGAGCCAGCCACCTTTATACCGGGCCCGAGGAGAGGCGGAGTCAGCCACCTTTATACCCAGCCCGAGGAGAGGCGGAGTCAGCCACCTTTATACCGAGCCTGAGGGGAGGCGGAGCCAGCCACCTTTATACCGGGCCCGAGGGGAGGCGGAGCCAGCTACCTTTATACCAGGCCCGAGGGGAGGCGGAGTCAGCCACCTTTATACCGTGTCCGAGGAGAGGCGGAACCAGCCACCTTTATACCGAGCCCGAGGGGAGGCGGAGCCAGCCACCTTTATACCGGGCCCGAGGGGAGGCGGAGCCAGCCACCTTTATACCGGGCCCGAGGAGAGCTGGAGTCAGCCACCTTTATACAGGGCCCGAGGGGAGGCGGAGCCAGCCACCTTTATACCGAGCCCGAGGAGAGGCGGAGTCAGCCACCTTTATACCGAGCCCGAGGGGAGGCGGAGCCAGCCACCTTTATACCGAGCCCGAGGGGAGGCGGAGCCAGCCACCTTTATACCGAGGCGGAGGAGAGGCGGAGCCAGCCACCTTTATAAAGAGAACGAGGGGAGGCGGAGCCAGCCACCTTTATACCGGGCCCGAGGAGAGGCGGAGCCAGCCACCTTTATACCGGGCCCGAGGAGAAGCGGAGACCAGCGACCTTTATACCGAGCCCGAGGGGAGGCGGAGCCAGCCACCTTTATACCGAGCCCGAGGGGGGGCGGAGCCAGCCGCCTTTATACCGAGCCCGAGGAGAGGCGGAGCGAGCCACCTTTATAAAGAGACCGAGGGGAGGCGGAGCCAGCCACCTTTATACCGGGCCCGAGGAGAGGCGGAGCCAGCCACCTTTATACCGAGCCCGAGGAGAGGCGGAGACCAGCGACCTTTATACCGAGCCCGAGGGGAGGCGGAGCCAGCGACCTTTATACTGGGCCCGAGGAGAGGCGGAGCCAGCCACCTTTATGCCGAGCCCGAGGAGAGGCGGAGACCAGCGACCTTTATACTGAGCCCGAGGGGAGGCGGAGCCAGCGACCTTCATACCGAGCCCGAGGGGAGGCGGAGACCAGCCAACTTTATACCGGGCACGAGGGGAGACGGAGCCAGTCACCATTATACCGAGCCCGAGGGGAGGCGGAGCCAGCCACCATTATACCGAGCCCGAGGGGAGGCGGAGCCAGCCACCTTTATACCGGGCCCGAGGGGAGGCGGAGTCAGCCACCTTTATACCGGGCCCGAGGGGAGGCGGAGCCAGCTACCTTTATACCAGGCCCGAGGGGAGGCGGAGTCAGCCACCTTTATACCGTGTCCGAGGAGAGGCGGAGAGAGCCACTTTTATACCGAGCCCGAGGGGAGGCGGAGCCAGCCACCTTTATACCGGGCCCGAGGGGAGGCGGAGCCAGCCACCTTTATACCGGGCCCGAGTAGAGCTGGAGTCAGCCACCTTTATACAGGGCCCGAGGGGAGGCGGAGCCAGCCACCTTTATACCGGGCCCGAGGCGAGGCGGAGCCAGCCACCTTTATACCGGGCCCGAGGGGAGGCGGAGCCAGCCCCCTTTATACCGAGCCCGAGGGGAGGCGGAGCCAGCCACCTTTATACCGGGCCTGAGGGGAGGCGGAGCCAGCCACCTTTATACCCAGCCCGAGAGAAGGCGGAGCCAGCCACCTTCATACCGGGCCCGAGGGGAGGCGGAGCCAGCCACCTTTATACCGGGCCCGTGGGGAGGCGGAGCCAGCCACCTTTATACCGGGCCCGAGGAGAGGCGGAGCCAGCCACCTTTATACCGGGCCCGAGGGGAGGCGGTGCCAGCCACCTTCATACCGGGCCCGAGGAGAGGCGGGGCCAGCCACCTTTATACCGAGCCCGATGGGAGGCGGAGCCAGCCACCTTTATACCGTGTCCGAGGGGAGGCGGAGCCAACCACCTTTATACCGGGCCCGAGGGGAGGCGGAGCCAGCCACCTTTATACTGGGCCCGAGGGGAGGCGGAGCCAGCCACCTTTATACCGGGCCCGAGGGGAGGCGGAGCCAGCCACCTTTATATCGGGCCCGAGGGGAGGCGGAGCCAGCCACCTTTATACTAGGCCCGAGCGGAGGCGGAGCCAGCCACCTTTATACCGAGCCCGAGGGGCGGTGGAACCTGCCACCTTCATACCGAACCCGAGGGGAGGCGGAGCCAGCCACCTTTATAAAGAGACCGAGGGGAGGCGGAGCCAGCCACCTTTATACCGGGCCAGAGGAGAGGCGGAGCCAGCCACCTTTATACCGAGCCCGAGGAGAGGCGGAGACCAGCGACCTTTATACCGGGCCCGAGGAGAGGCGGAGACCAGCGACCTTTATACTGAGCCCGAGGGGAGGCGGAGCCAGCGACCTTCATACCGAGCCCGAGGGGAGGCGGAGACCAGCCAACTTTATACCGGGCACGAGGGGAGGCGGAGCCAGTCACCATTATACCGAGCCCGAGGGGAGGCGGAGACAGCCACCATTATACCGAGCCCGAGGGGAGGCGGAGTCAGCCACCTTTATACCGAGCCCGAGGGGAGGCGGAGCCAGCCACCTTTATACCGAGCTCGAGGAGAGGCGGAGTCAGCCACCTTTATACCGAGCCCGAGGGGAGGCGGAGCCAGCCACCTTTATACCGGGCCCGAGGGGAGGCGGAGCCAGCTACCTTTATACCAGGCCCGAGGGGAGGCGGAGTCAGCCACCTTTATACCGTGTCCGAGGAGAGGCGGAGAGAGCCACTTTTATACCGAGCCCGAGGGGAGGCGGAGCCAGCCACCTTTATACCGGGCCCGAGGGGAGGCGGAGCCAGCCACCTTTATACCGGGCCCGAGTAGAGCTGGAGTCAGCCACCTTTATACAGGGCCCGAGGGGAGGCGGAGCCAGCCACCTTTATACCGGGCCCGAGGCGAGGCGGAGCCAGCCACCTTTATACCGGGCCCGAGGGGAGGCGGAGCCAGCCCCCTTTATACCGAGCCCGAGGGGAGGCGGAGCCAGCCACCTTTATACCGGGCCCGAGGGGAGGCGGAGCCAGCCACCTTTATACCGGGCCCGAGTAGAGCTGGAGTCAGCCACCTTTATACAGGGCCCGAGGGGAGGCGGAGCCAGCCACCTTTATACCGGGCCCGAGGCGAGGCGGAGCCAGCCACCTTTATACCGGGCCCGAGGGGAGGCGGAGCCAGCCCCCTTTATACCGAGCCCGAGGGGAGGCGGAGCCAGCCACCTTTATACCGGGCCTGAGGGGAGGCGGAGCCAGCCACCTTTATACCCAGCCCGAGAGAAGGCGGAGCCAGCCACCTTCATACCGGGCCCGAGGGGAGGCGGAGCCAGCCACCTTTATACCGGGCCCGTGGGGAGGCGGAGCCAGCCACCTTTATACCGGGCCCGAGGAGAGGCGGAGCCAGCCACCTTTATACCGGGCCCGAGGGGAGGCGGTGCCAGCCACCTTCATACCGGGCCCGAGGAGAGGCGGGGCCAGCCACCTTTATACCGAGCCCGATGGGAGGCGGAGCCAGCCACCTTTATACCGTGTCCGAGGGGAGGCGGAGCCAACCACCTTTATACCGGGCCCGAGGGGAGGCGGAGCCAGCCACCTTTATACTGGGCCCGAGGGGAGGCGGAGCCAGCCACCTTTATACCGGGCCCGAGGGGAGGCGGAGCCAGCCACCTTTATATCGGGCCCGAGGGGAGGCGGAGCCAGCCACCTTTATACTGGGCCCGAGCGGAGGCGGAGCCAGCCACCTTTATACCGAGCCCGAGGGGCGGTGGAACCTGCCACCTTCATACCGAACCCGAGGGGAGGCGGAGCCAGCCACCTTTATAAAGAGACCGAGGGGAGGCGGAGCCAGCCACCTTTATACCGGGCCAGAGGAGAGGCGGAGCCAGCCACCTTTATACCGAGCCCGAGGAGAGGCGGAGACCAGCGACCTTTATACCGGGCCCGAGGAGAGGCGGAGACCAGCGACCTTTATACTGAGCCCGAGGGGAGGCGGAGCCAGCGACCTTCATACCGAGCCCGAGGGGAGGCGGAGACCAGCCAACTTTATACCGGGCACGAGGGGAGGCGGAGCCAGTCACCATTATACCGAGCCCGAGGGGAGGCGGAGACAGCCACCATTATACCGAGCCCGAGGGGAGGCGGAGTCAGCCACCTTTATACCGAGCCCGAGGGGAGGCGGAGCCAGCCACCTTTATACCGAGCTCGAGGAGAGGCGGAGTCAGCCACCTTTATACCGAGCCCGAGGGGAGGCGGAGCCAGCCACCTTTATACCGAGCCCGAGGGGAGGTGGAGCCAGCCACCTTCATACCGGGCCCGAGGGGAGGCGGAGCCAGCCACCTTTATACCGGGCCTGAGGGAAGGTGGAGCCAGCAGGCAGTGGTTTACCACATTACATATAATACAGGGGCAGTTTACCAGAATACACATATTATATACTACAGTGGTTCGGAGCCAGCAGGGACAAGCCCAGGCATGTAGCAATACAAATGTACAATTAATACAGTGGTTTACCACAGAGAGAGAGTGAGAGAGACAGAGAGAGAGACAGATAGAAAGAGGGAGAGACAAAGGGATGGAGTGAGAGAGCGAGAGCGAGACAGCGAGAGAGAGAGATAGAGACAGAGAGCGAGTCAGAGAGGGACAGAGAGAGGGAGAGATAGAGAGAGAGAGAGAGACAAAGAGAGAGAGTGAGAGAGCGAGAAAGAGAGAGAGATAGAGACAGAGAGTGAGTCAGAGAGAGACAGAGAGAGCGAGGAAGCAAGTGAGAGAGAGACAGAGCTAGACAGAGAGAGCGAACGAGCGAGTGAGCGAGAGAGAGACAAGAGAGCGAGCGAGAGAGAGATTGAGGCACGATCAATTTGGCTGGAGACGAAGTTGAATCCAAACTGAGGCTTTATTAGTATCTGAAGTGTGGCCTCCCACAGCAGCTGACGAAATGGCTGCGAGCTGGAGGCCACGCATATTTATAACCCGGCTCCTGGGCGGAGCTAGCATGCAGGGGCCCAGGTGAACCTGTAGTGCAGGTTCTACCGTACAACCCTTAATATAGGAACGCAGTGGTTTACCACAGCGAGAGAGAGACAGAGAGAGACACACACACACACACACACAGAGGAGGCTCCTGTGGAGATGTGCATGGATTCTGAAGGAGAATTTTCAAATTAACATTTCACAGTTTATGCACAAAAGCAGAGTTTATCAAAATTAAAACAGAAAACCCCAACTGATAGATGTACACAGGAGAGGCCCATTCAGCCCCTCTCGAGCCTGTTACTCAGGACCAGGAGGAGGCCCATTCAGCCCCTCTCGAGCCTGTTACTCAGGACCAGGAGGAGGCCCATTCAGCCCCTCTCGAGCCTGTTACTCAGGACCAGGAGGAGGACCATTCAGCCCCTCTCGTGCCTGTTATACAGGAACAGGAGCAGGCCCATTCAGCCCCTCTCGAGCCTGTTACTCAGGACCAGGAGGAGGCCCATTTAGCCCCTATCGAGCCTGTTACACAGGAACAGGAACATGACCATTCAGCCCCTCTCGAGCCTGTTACTCAGGACCAGGAGGAGGCCCAATTTCAGCCCCTCTCCAGCCTGTTACACAGGAACAGGAGAGGCCCATTCAGCCCCTCTCGAGCCTGTTACTCAGGACCAGGAGGAGGCCCATTCAGCCCCTCTCGAGCCTGTTACTCAGGACCAGGAGGAGGCCCATTCAGCCCCTCTCGAGCCTGTTACTCAGGACCAGGAGGAGGACCATTCAGCCCCTCTCGTGCCTGTTATACAGGAACAGGAGCAGGCCCATTCAGCCCCTCTCGAGCCTGTTACTCAGGACCAGGAGGAGGCCCATTTAGCCCCTATCGAGCCTGTTACACAGGAACAGGAACATGACCATTCAGCCCCTCTCGAGCCTGTTACTCAGGACCAGGAGGAGGCCCAATTTCAGCCCCTCTCAAGCCTGTTACACAGGAACAGGAACAGGACCATTCAGCCCCTCTCGAGCCTGTTACACAGGAACAGGAGGAGGCCCATTCAGCCCCTCACAAGCCTGTTACACAGGAACAGGAACAGGACCATTCAGCCCCTCTCGAGCCTGTTACTCAGGACCAGGAGGAGGCCCATTCAGCCCCTCTCAAGCCTGTTACACAGGAACAGGACCATTCAGCCCCTCTCGAGCCTGTTACTCAGGACCAGGAGGAGGCCCATTCAGCCCCTCTCAAGCCTGTTACACAGGAACAGGAACAGGACCATTCAGCCCCTATCATGCCTGTTACACAGGAACAGGAACAGGACCAGTCAGCCCCTCTCGAGCCTGCTACACAGGAACAGGAGGAGGACCATTCAGCCCCTCTCCTGCCTGTTACACAGGAACAGGCCCATTCAGCCCTTCTCGAGCCTGTTACACAGGGACAGGAGGGGGCCTTCTCTCCCGTGGAATTAATTCTGTCCTTCCATCAGATCACAGCTCAACCTTTTCTCAAAACAATCTCCCTGCCCTGACCCGTGGCCCTGAATGAAAACTGGATGCAGCTGAACAGGAGGAGAACTTTATCTTACCTGTGGCGGGCCCGGGGCTGGATGGGGCTTTCCGGATCTTTCCCACTCTGCCAGGCCGTGGGCCATCTTCATCCGGGAGCCTCCGGGTGGGGCCCAGGTTGGGCGGGCGCCCCGTGGCCCTGGGGGTCAGCGGCCCCCTCCACCTGATGAGGCGCTGCCGTGAATCGTGACCCCCGGTGTCACAGTGGAGTAGTCCGCACAGGCAGCTGGCAAACGCAGTGAGAAGCCCCCACCTCATCTCTCGACCCCTTTTCTCAGTCGGTGTCGACCAGTTCCCGCGGTTCCAAACCCGCCAAATACTCTCTCTTTTGCTGTCTCTCTCTCTCTGGATCACACTCTCTCTCTCTTACTCTCAGTCGCTCTACCTCTCTTTCACTCTTCACCCTCTCTCTGTTTCTCTATCTCACAATCACTCCATCTCCCTGCCTTTCAATCCCTCCCTGTCTCGATGACGCGCCCTCTGTCACTGGCTCCCTCTCTCACTCTCTCTTCCTCTCTCGCCTTCTATCTCTTTCTCACACTCTGTTTTTCTCTCTCTGTCTCACTGTGGCTTTTCCGTAGTCTCTCCCTCTCTCCCAGTCTCTTTCTCCTCGTCTCTCACTATCTCTCCCCCTTTCTATCCTTTTTTCTTTGCCTGTCTCTCTCTCTCTAGATCTCCCCGTCTTTTTCACTCTCTATCGCTCCCCCCTCTGTGTATCTCTTGCTGTTACGTCTCTTCGCTCTCTCTCCGTCCTTCACTTTCTCTCTCCAGTCTATCCCTCACTCAATCTCTACACGCTTTTCTCTCGCTCTCTCTCTATCTGCCGCTCTCCTCGCTCCGTCTCCCTCTCTCCCTTTCCCCTCTCTCTCTCTCCGTCACTCGCACAATGCCCTCACGGTTCTGGGCTCTCCTTCCCCTCCCTCTCTCCCACCCGCCCCCTCCCACAGCAAACCCAGCCCCGTCCCCCAGGGTAGCCAAGCTGCGGCCCGTCTCGTCCAACCCGCTCCGGCCTACCGTCTCGCCCGGCCCCTTCCTCCTGAAAGGCCGGCGCCGCAGGATAAAACGTGCGACGCAAGAAGAACTTCTTCAATTGACTTCTTGGAAGGGAGCAGCGAGCGAGGGTGAGAGACTGAGAGAGAAAGAAAACTGCGAGGGCGATCAGATTTTGTGTGGAAGAATTTGTTTTTTTTTCCCTTTTAAAAGGTTTACACACAGTTGCGTTTGTGAGTGGGTAACCTGGGCCGCCCACCCAATGGCGAGGCCGGGACCTGGTTCAGGCCTCGGGACTAGGCCTCGATGAATGGAAGCACTGTGTTCTGGAAGCTTCCCTTCGCCCAGGTACCATCGAGCAGAATGTCGACAGGCTGGGAGCGGATGTCTGTCGAACAATGTCCCTATTCACCAGTTCTCACGGACCTCTGAAGGTGAAAGGCTTGAAAAATAAACGTTAAGACGCCACGTGGAAGTGGGGAAGGCAGCCTCTGGCTGAGGCCAGCTTGAGCAAGGGCCTCGTGTCAAGAAGATCTCCGAACCCCAAACCACCTCCTCCCCCCACCCACACACACCATTCCAACTTAGACCATAAGACATAGGAGCAGAATTAGGCCACTCGGCCCATCGAGTCTGCTCCGCCATTCAATCATGGCTGATATTTTCTCATCCCCATTCTCCTGCCTTCTCCCCATAACCCCTGATCCCCTTATTAATCAAGAACCTATCTATCTCTGTCTCGAAGACACTCAGTGATTTGGCCTCCACAGCCTTCTGCGGCAAAGAGTTCCACAGATTCACCAACCTCTGGATGAAGAAATTCCTCCTCATCTCTGTTTTAAAGGATCGTCCCTTTAATCTGAGATGGTGTCCTCTGGTTCCAGTTTTTCCTACAAGTGGAAACATCCTCTCCACGTCCACTCTATCCAGGCCTCGCAGTATCCTGTAAGTTTCAATCAGATCCCCTCTCATCCGTCTAAACTCCAACAAATACAGACCCAGAGTCCTCAAACATACGAGCAGCACGGTAGCATAGTGGTTAGCACAGTTGCTTCACAGCTCCAGGGTCCCGGGTTTGATTCCCCGTCTGTGCGGAGTCTGCACGTTCTCCCCGCGTGTGCGTGCGTTTCCTCCGGGTGCTCCGGTTTCCCCCCACAGTCCAAAGACGCACAGGTTAGATGGATTGGCCGTCATGCATTGTCCTTAGTGTCCAAAAAGGTTAAGTGGGGTTTGCTGGGTTACAGGGATAGGGTAGAGGCTTGAGTAGGGTGCTCTTTGTAAGGGCCGGAGCAGACTCGATGGGCCGAATGGCCTCCTTCTGCACTGTAAATGCTATGGTTCTATGACACACGCTCTTCATTCCAGGGATCATTCTTGTGAACTGGGAAATCTATCGGCCGTTCGTTCACTGCTGCTGGGTCAGAATCCCAGAACTCCCTCCCTAACAGCACTGTGGGTGTACCTACACCGCAGCGGGGCGAGGCGGGGGGGTGGCTGCAGCGGTTCAAGATGGCGGCTCACCCACCACCCCCTCGAGGGCCAATTACGACGGCCGAGGCAGCGACACATTCGCATCCCCGTGGAAGAGGTTTTTAAAAATGGCCGAGAGTGAGATGGTCAGGGTGGTGGACGCTCAGTCGATGGCGTTATGGGCGGCCGGGGGGGGGGGGGGGGGGGGGGGGGTACTAAGGATTGTCATGATATTCAAACACACACATCATGATGGACACACTAACAGGCAAATCAGAGTACACAACACCACAACCAATCACAGACAAGAACACCAACCACATAAAAAGCACGAGCACGACACCTGGAGGTCAGTAGGTCTGGGGAGAAGGAAGCATGAGAGAGCTGTTGAAACACCACAAGCAGGGAGCCCCCCACGTGCAGAGTGCAAAGACCAAGTTGTAAATAGTGAGTTTAAATAAACAAGTGTTGTACCATCTGCAACTGTGTTGGCTCTTCTGTGTGTTAGAACACCCAACACCACATGGTACAGGAGTGGATCGATACCTGCCTACCAACCTGCCATTCTGGACATGGACCACACCGGCAAACCGCAGCCGATGCAAGTCACGGGGAACCTAGGCACCAACTGGAAGCTCTACAGGCAGCGATTTGACCTGTACATCCGTGCCACCGAAAAACAGAATGTCTCGGATGATTCGAAGATTGCAATGCTCCTCTTCTACGCAGGCCCCCACCCAAATGATGTCTTTAATTCACTGGTGTTCGAGGAAGGCGAAAACCAGGCCAAATATGACACGGTCATCCTCAAAATGGACCAGCACTTTCAAACTGAAGTAAACGAAACTTTCGAAAGATACATCTTTCAGCAACGCCTGCAAGGTAAGGAGGAGCTTTTTCAACCCTTTTTGACGCACCTCCGGATTCTAGCGCAGTCCTGCGGTTACGGCACCACCACAGAGTCCATGATCAGGGACCAGATTGTTTTTGGCGTTGCCTC
The DNA here is from genome assembly GCF_047496885.1 of Scyliorhinus torazame. Lineage (NCBI taxonomy): Eukaryota > Metazoa > Chordata > Chondrichthyes > Carcharhiniformes > Scyliorhinidae > Scyliorhinus > Scyliorhinus torazame. Next base: position 17,594,065 of record NC_092728.1, read on the forward strand.
CAGTGGCCTACGCCAGCAGCTTCTTAAAATAAAGAGCCTTACCTTAGCGTCTGCTGTGGAAGCCTGTGTCCTCCATGAAAATGCTGCCTGCCGTTTTGCCCGATTTCAGGCGTCCGAGTTGGCACGGAGGGGGTCCCCAGCCGTCGAATCGGCAAGCCAGGCCGCCCACGACGTTGAACGCATCCAGGCCGTCGATTTCTTCCCGCCCCACGGCCCGGACGACAGCGGCCGCTTCCCGCGCTTTTCGCGGTCTCCCGCGCAGGTGCGCGCCAAGAATAACGGCCACAACGAGGGACGCACTGCGCAGGCGCGCCCACCGCAAGATCGCACTGCGCATGCGCAGTGGCGCAACGAACGCCGTGACGTCATGACGTGCAGCAAGTGTGGAGGTCTACACTTAAAAGGGCAATGTCCTGCAAAATACCAACAGTGCAACAGATGTGCCATGATAGGCCACTACGCAGCCCGCTGTCGTGCGGCTCAACCCATGGATCCGGCGCATCCTCGACAACCTCGCACACGAGTCAGGACCGTCCAGCCCACGCATCAAGACTTCCAGTTAAGTGATGCAGATGACCAGGATGACTTCAGAGTTGCCGTCATTGATGTCAACAAGGTCAATGCCATCAATCCAGACGATGAGTGGTGTGCCACCCTGACGGTCAACCGATCGCGCGTCGCCTTCCGTCTGGACACCGGCGCATCCGCCAACCTGATTGCTTACTCTGCAGTCCAGGCCATGAAGGTCAAACCACTCATCACACCATCCCGGCTTCAGATGGTTGACTATAACGGGAACGTTATCCCGTCCGTAGGATCTTGCCAGCTACAGGTGACTCACAAGGGGTACACGGCCACACTCCCCTTCGAAGTTGTGGGCTCATCAAAGGACTCGTTACTGGGCGCACAAGCGTGTAAGGTCCTTCACCTGGTACAGCGCATCATGTCTCTCTCTCCAGATGAGATATCCGACTTCCCGGATGCTGAGTTCCACGCGAATCTCCATTCCCTCCTCGCTCACAACCAGGAGGTTTTTGAAGGCATGGGGACATTGCCACACACGTACAAGATTCGACTCAGACCGGACGCCATCCCTGTCGTTCACGCACCTCGCAGGGTTCCTGCGCCTCTCAAAGACCGCCTCAAGGCACAACTGCAGATTCTTCAGGACCAAGGGGTCCTATCCAAGGTCACGGAGCCCACGCCATGGGTCAGCTCCATGGTCTGTGTAAAGAAGCCCTCTGGCGAGCTCCGTATATGTATAGATCCAAAAGATCTGAACAACAACATCATGCGGGAACACTATCCCATCCCAAAACGAGAAGACCTCACCAGCGAGATGGCGCGAGCCAACATATTCACTAAATTGGATGCGTCCAAAGGATTCTGGCAGATCCAACTGGACCCGGCCAGCCGAAGACTATGCACATTCAACACCCCTTTTGGCAGATTCTGCTACAACCGGATGCCATTCGGCATCATTTCGGCATCTGAAGTATTCCACCGCATTATGGAGCAGATGATGGAAGGCATCGAAGGGGTACGTGTATATGTGGACGATATCATCATTTGGTCCACCACTCCGCAGGAACACATGCATCGTCTTCGACGTGTCTTCACCCGCATACGGCAAAATGGCCTGCGTCTCAACCGTGCGAAGTGTGCTTTCGGCCAGACGGAGCTGAAATTCCTCGGGGACCACATCTCAAGGTCCGGGGTCCGTCCCGATGCAGACAAGGTTAGCGCCATCACAGCCATGCCACGACCGGCTGACAAGAAGGCTGTCTTAAGATTCCTGGGCATGGTCAACTTCCTTGGGAAGTTCATTCCCAACCTGGCTTCTCATACAACAAACATGCGCCATCTCGTAAAAAAATCGACGGAATTCAACTGGCACCAGTCGCATCAGCAGGAATGGGAGGAGCTCAAGCACAAACTGGTCACGGCACCAGTGCTGGCCTTCTTTGACGCGACTCGCCCTACAAAGATCTCAACAGACGCCAGCCAATCTGGTATTGGAGCGGTACTCCTGCAAAAAGACAGCACGTCATCATGGGCCCCGGTTGCGTATGCCTCACGAGCCATGACCCCTACCGAACAGCGCTACGCGCAAATCGAAAAAGAATGCCTGGGCTTGTTAACTGGACTGGACAAGTTCCACGACTATGTGTATGGCCTGCCACGATTCACGGTCGAAACTGACCACCGCCCCCTGGTCAACATCATTAACAAAGACCTGAACGACATGACTCCTCGCCTCCAGCGCATCTTACTCAAACTCAGGAGGTACGATTTTGAACTGATCTACACTCCGGGGAAGGAACTCATAGTGGCGGACACTCTTTCCCGAGCAGTGAGCACACCACCAGATGCGGAGGGGTTCGTGCGTCAAATTGAGGCACACGTGACTCTGACAGCAGCAAATATGCCAGCTGATGATCCTTGTCTGGCCCACATACGCGCAGAGACGGCGACTGACCCTCTGCTGCAGCGAGTGATGCGCCACATGACGGAAGGGTGGCTAAAAGGGCAGTGCCCCCAGTTTTACAATGTGCGAGATGATCTCACCAATATAGACGGGGTCCTTATGAAATCGCATAGGATCGTCATTCCACACAGTGTGCGCCAGATGATTCTTCGTCAACTACACGAAGGCCACTTGGGTGTCGAAAAATGCAGACGAAGGGCCCGGGCGGCGGTATATTGGCCGGGTATTAATGAAGACATAGCCAACATGGTGCTCAACTGCACAACCTGTCAGAGGTTTCAGCCGGCGCAACCTCCGGAAACACTTCTACCACACGAGATGGTGACGTCCCCCTGGGCGAAGGTGGGTGTTGACCTATTTCACGCGCTCGGCAGAGATTACATTGTTATTATAGACTACTTCTCAAACTACCCGGAAGTCATGCCTCTCCATGATCTGACGTCGTCCGCAGTCATTGGGGCCTGCAAGGAAACGTTTGCTCGCCATGGCATTCCAAGGACTGTCATGTCAGACAATGGACCTTGTTTTGCCAGCCGTGAATGGTCGTCCTTTGCCGCAGCATATGGTTTCACTCATGTGACATCCAGCCCTCTGCATCCACAATCGAACGGGAAGGCTGAAAAGGGTGTCCACATCGCAAAGCGGCTCCTGTGCAAGGCGGCTGATGCCGGATCGGACTTTAACCTTGCCTTGCTGGCCTATCGATCGGCCCCGTTATCCACGGGCCTCTCGCCAGCGCAGCTACTAATGGGTCGCTCCCTCAGGACGACGGTACCTTCCGTCCTGGCACCGACAACAGACCATGAGGCGGTTCTTCGGGACATGCAACTGCAGCGTGATCGCCAGAAAGGTCGGTACGACACACGAGCGACGGACCTGCCCCCCCTGTCCTCCGGAGACAAAGTACGCGTCCATCAACCGTATGGTGGCTGGTCAGCACCGGCCGAAGTCCTCCGACAAGTGGCTCCCCGCTCGTTCCTGGTTCGCATGCCGGATGGTTCCGTGCGTCGCCGCAATCGGCGCGCCCTTCGCCGACTTCCACGTTCACAGCCACACAACACGCCAGATCCTCAACAGGCTTCCGAGGATGACTTTGTGGAGCTGCCGCACATCACGCCCTTTCCATCGCCACCCATGGCCATGCCTGCACAGCAGCCGGTGGTTCTTGATCCACCCTTAAGGCGGTCAACCCGAATTCGTCGCAAACCCATTAGAATGGACTTATAATACAGTTCATATGTTTAATAAGTTGGACAATTTTACATGATAACCTGTTGTTGTTTATCGTTCCAGATGTCGTCTGACTGGACAACTGTTCAAAATTTTTTTTCTTCTTCTCTCGTTCGCATTTCTGTTATGTTATGGTACAACTGGATTCATGTGACGCACTCGACATCGCCCCATGTACATAGTTCCGTCATAGACACATGCTGCACACGACACACACACACTCTTAGATGCACTCACGTCACGATCATATTTATTACCACGTAGGCACATATCTTTGTAAAAAGGGGGGATGTCATGATATTCAAACACACACATCATGATGGACACACTAACAGGCAAATCAGAGTACACAACACCACAACCAATCACAGACAAGAACACCAACCACATAAAAAGCACGAGCACGACACCTGGAGGTCAGTAGGTCTGGGGAGAAGGAAGCATGAGAGAGCTGTTGAAACACCACAAGCAGGGAGCCCCCCACGTGCAGAGTGCAAAGACCAAGTTGTAAATAGTGAGTTTAAATAAACAAGTGTTGTACCATCTGCAACTGTGTTGGCTCTTCTGTGTGTTAGAACACCCAACACCACAAGGATGGCATGACGAGTTGAGATAGCTCGGAGTGCCGGGGGGAGGGGGGGGGAGGGTTGAGTTAGGGGCCAGGTCAAAATCACCCTGGAATGGCAATCATTCCGTCTGTGGGCGTACGGACCAATGGTCATAAAACGATCGAAGGATTCAACAGGGTCGATAGGAGGCGCTCTTTGCTCTCGATGGGCGTTTGTGTCCAGTGGGGGGGAGGGGAAGAGGACGTTAAAATGAGAATCAGGGTGTTCGGGGGCAAGGGGGGGGGTCTTCCTGACACAGAGGGGAGCGAACATCTGGAACTCTCTCTGTTCCCCCCCCCCATCAAAGCTGCAAGGGGGGGTCTTCCTGACACAGAGGGGAGCGAACATCTGGAACTCTCTCTGTTCCCCCCCCCCCCCCCCCCCGTCAAAGCTGCAAGGGGGGGGGACCACCTCAAAATGTCAAAAATGAGACAGAGAATCCGTAGGATCCCGACAGTGCAGAACAACAAAGAACAAAGAACAAAGAAATGTACAGCACAGGAACAGGCCCTTCGGCCCTCCAAGCCCGTGCCGACCAGAAGGAGGCCATTCGGCCCAGCATGGCAGCACCGACCCTCCGATGGAGCACCCGACCTAGGCCCAAGCCCCCCCCACGGCCCCTCCCCACCATATCCCTAACCTGCAGATCTCTGCACTAAGGGCAACTGATCATGTCCAATCCATCCATCCTGCACATCTGCAGACTCCGCACAGACAGGCACCCAGCGGGGAATTGAACCCGGGTCCCTGGCGCTGTGAGGCAGCAGTGCTAACCACTGTGTCACCTGTAAAAGCAGAAACCGCCGACAAGGATTGCTGTAACGTCTTTAACCCAGTAAAACACCCCCAAGGGACTTCATGGGAGCATCAGGCAGGCAGGATTTGACCCTGAGTCACCGGAGGAGGTGTCAGGGGCCAGACGATCTGATGTGTTGGGTGTTCTGGATCACAAACAGGTCACCAACACTGGAAGTGGTGCAACTCTATTTTATTATAAGGTTAACTATATTAACATACTTGAGCTGTGGGTAAATGCAATACCAGCTTTAACTGTTGACCCTTGCCTAGTCCTAACCAGGTGATGCACTCAGCACATGGTGAATGTCTGTGTTGCAGGCTGTGAGCTCTGTGCTCCGAGCTGGCTGCTACTAGAATGAGCGGGAACTCTCCTGTCCCCTGTCTTTACAGTGCGTGTGCTCTCACTGGTGATTGGCTGCGGTGTTGTGTATGCTGATTGGTCCCACTGCATGTCCATCAGTGTGTGTGTCTGCACCATAATATACTGGTGTATATTATGACACGATCAAAACCCTTCAAAGAGGTCAGTTTTTCAGGAGAGTCTTATAGGAGAGACAGAGCGAGAGAGAAATGGGGGAGTGAGACAGAGAGCGAGAGAGAGAGAGAGATATAGAGGAAAATGGAGTCCTACGGCCCGACCCCGACCACATGCGCCCCCTCCTGGAACACCCTCTCCCCCACTGCCGCAAGGCCCTGTAACAATGCCTGGGGTTCTTCTCATATTATGCCCAGTGGGTCCCTAATTATGCAGACAAGGCCCGCCCACTCTTCAAGTCCACCATTTTCCCCCTGACGGCTGAGGCCCGCCAGGCCTTCAACCACATCAAGGCGGACATCGCCAAGGCCACGATGCCCGCGGTCGACGAGTCCCTCCCCGTTCAGGTGGAGAGCGACGCCTCTGACGTCGCTCTGGCGGCCACCCTCAACCAGGCGAGCAGGCCCGTGGCTTTCTTTTCCCGCACCCGCCATGCCTCCGAAATCCGGCACTCCTCTGTCGAAAAGGAGGCCCAAGCCATTGTGGAAGCTGAGCGACATTGGCGGCATTACCTGGCCGGCAGGAGATTCATTCTCCTCACTGGCCAACGGTCGGTTGCCTTCATGTTTAGCAATGCACAGCGGGGCAAGATTAAGAACAACAAGATCTTGAGGTGGAGGATCGAGCTCTCCACCTATAACTACGAGATCTTGTATCGCCCGGGGAAGCTCAATGAGCCCCCAGGTGCCCTATCCCGCGGTACATGTGCCAGCGCAATTCGGGCTCTCCACAATGACGTCTGTCACCCGGGGGTCACCCGTTTCTTTCATTTTGTCAAGGCTCGCAACCTGTCTGCGCGGAGTGCAAACCGTACTTCTACCGGCCGGACAGAGCGCATCAAGTGAAGGCCTCCCGCCCCTTTAACCGCCTCAGCATGGACTTCAAAGGGCCCCTCCCCTCCACTGACCGCAATGTGTACTTTCTCAATATCATTGATGAGTGCTCCCGGTTCCCTTTCGCCATCCCATGCCCTGACATGACTTCTGCCACGGTCATCAAGGCCCGACACAGTATCTTCACCTTGTTTGGTTTCCCCACCTACATCCACAGCGACCGGGGATCCTCCTTCATCAGCGATGGAGCTGTGTCAGTACCTGCTCGGTAAGGGCATCGCCTCGAGCAGGACGACCAGCTACAACCCCCGGGGAAACGGGCAGGTGGAGAGGGAGAACGTGACGGTCTGGAAGGCCGTCCTGCTGGCCCTACGGTCTAGGAGTCTCCCGGTCTCCCTTTGGCAGGAGGTCCTCTCCGATGCGCTCCACACCAGTCAGGGGGTTAGTGCTGAGGGAGCACCGCACTGTCGGAGGGTCAGTGCTGAGGGAGTGCCGCACTGTCGGAGGGTCAGTGCTGAGGGAGCGCCGCACTGTCGGAGGGTCAGTGCTGAGGGAGCGCCGCACTGTCGGTGGTTCAGTGTCGAGGAAGCAATGCACTGTCGGAGGGTCAGTGCTGAGGGAGCGCCGCACTGTCGGAGGGTCAGTGCTGAGGGAGTGCCGCACTGTCGGAGGGTCTGTGCTGAGGGAGTGCCGCACTGTCGGAGGGTCTGTGCTGAGGGAGCGCCGCACTGTCGGAGGGTCGGTGCTGAGGAGCGCTGCACTGTCGGAGGGTCGGTGCTGAGGGAGCGCCGCACTGTCGGAGGGTCAGTGCTGAGGGAGTGCCGCACTGTCGGAGGGTCTGTGCTGAGGGAGCGCCGCACTGTCGGAGGGTCAATGCTGAGGGAGTGCCACACTGTCGGGGGGTCAGTGTTGAGGGAGCGCCGCACTGTCGGAGGGTCAGTGCTGAGGGAGCGCCGCACTGTCGGTGGTTCAGTGTCGAGGAAGCAATGCACTGTCGGAGGGTCAGTGCTGAGCGAGCACCGCACTGTCGGAGGGTCAGTGCTGAGGCAGCGCCGCACTGTCGGAGGGTCAGTGCTGAGGGAGCGCCGCACTGTCGGTGGTTCAGTGTCGAGGAAGCAATGCACTGTCGGAGGGTCAGTGCTGAGTGAGCGCCGCACTGTCGGTGGGTCAGTGCTGAGGAGCGCTGCACTGTCGGAGGGTCGGTGCTGAGGGAGCGCCGCACTGTCGGAGGGTCACTGCTGAGGGAGCGCCGCACTGTCGGAGGGTCTGTGCTGAGGGAGCGCCGCACTGTCGGAGGGTCAGTGGTGTGGGAGCGCTGCACTGTCAGAGGGTCAGTGCTGAGGGAGCACCGCACTGTTGGAGGGTCTGTGCTGAGGGAGCGCTGCACTGTCGGAGGGTCAGTGGTGTGGGAGCGCCGCACTGTCGGAGGGTCAGTGCTGAGGGAGCGCTGCACTGTCGGAGGGTCAGTGCTGAGGGATCGCTGCTGTGTCGGAGGGTCAGTGGTGTGGGAGCACCGCACTGTCGCAGGGTTAGTGCAGAGGGAGCGCTGCACTGTCGGAGGGTCAGTGCTGAGGGAGCGCTGCACTGTCGGAGGGTCAGTGCTGAGGGGGACCCGCACTGTGGGAGGGTCAGTGCTGAAGGAGCACTGCACTGTCAGAGGGTCAGTGCTGAGGGAGCGCCGCACTGTCGGAGGGTCAGTGCTGAGGGAGCGCCAGACTGTCGGAGGGTCAGTGCTGAGGGTGCGACGCACTGTCGGAGGGTCTGTGCAGAGGGAGCGCCGCACTGTCGGAGGGTCAGTGCTGAGGGTGCGCCGCACTGTCGGAGGGTCTGTGCAGAGGGAGCGCCGCACTGTCGGAGGGTCAGTGCTGAGGGAGCGCCGCACTGTCGGAGGGTCAGTGCAGAGGGAGCGCCGCACTGTCTGAGGGTCAGTGCTGAGGGAGCGCCGCACTGTCGGAGGGTCAGTGCTGAGGGAGTGCTGCACTATCGGAGGGTCAGTGCTGAGGGAGAGCCACAATGTTGGAGGGTCAGTGCTGAGGATGCGCCGCACTGTCGGAGGGTCAGCGCAGAGGGAGCACCGCACTGTCGGAGGATCAGTGCTGAGGGAGAACCACACTGTCGGGGGGTCAGTGCTGAGGATGCGCCGCACTGTCGGAGGGTCAGCGCAGAGGGAGCACCGCACTGTCGGAGGATCAGTGCTGAGGGTGCGCCGCACTGTCGGATGGTCAGTGCTGAGGGTGCGCCGCACTGTCGGAGGGTCAATGCTGTGGGAGCACCGCACTGTCGGAGGGTCAGTGCTGAGGGAGCGCCGCACTGTGGGAGGGTCAGTGCTGAGGGAGTGCCGCACTGTCAGAGGAGCTGTGCTGTGGGAGCGCCGCACTGTCGGAGAGTCAGTGCTGAGGGAGCGGCGCACTGTCGGAGGGTCAGTGCTGAAGGAGCACTGCACTGTCGGAGGGTCTGTGCTGAGGGAGCGCTGCACTGTCGGAGGGTCAGTGGTGTGGGAGCGCTGCACTGTCGGACGATCAGTGCTGAGGGAGCACCGCACTGTCGGAGGGTCAGTGCTGAGGGAGCGCCGCACTGTCGGAGGGTCAGTGCTGAGGGAGCGCTGCACTGTCGGAGGGTCAGTGGTGTGGGAGCGCCGCACTGTCGGAGGGTCAATGCTGAGGGAGCGCTGCACTGTCGGAGGGTCAGTGCTGAGGGATCGCTGCAGTGTCGGAGGGTCAGTGGTGTGGGAGCACCGCACTGTCGGAGGGTCAGTGCTGAGGGAGCGCTGCACTGTCGGAGGGTCAGTGCTGAGGGGGACCCGCACTGTGGGAGGGTCAGTGCTGAAGGAGCACTGCACTGTCAGAGGGTCAGTGCTGAGGGAGCGCCGCACTGTCGGAGGGTCAGTGCTGAGGGAGCGCCAGGCTGTCGGAGGGTCAGTGCTGAGGGTGCGACGCACTGTCGGAGGGTCTGTGCAGAGGGGGCGCCGCACTGTCGGAGGGTCAGTGCTGAGGGAGCGCCGCACTGTCGGAGGGTCAGTGCTGAGGGAGCGCTGCACTGTCGGAGGGTCAGTGCTGAGGGGGACCCGCACTGTGGGAGGGTCAGTGCTGAAGGAGCACTGCACTGTCAGAGGGTCAGTGCTGAGGGAGCGCCAGACTGTCGGAGGGTCAGTGCTGAGGGAGCGCCAGACTGTCGGAGGGCCAGTGCTGAGGGTGCGCCGCACTGTGGAAGGGTCAGTGCTGAGGGAGCGCCGCACTGTCGGAGGGTCAGTGCATAGGGAGCGCCGCACTGTCTGAGGGTCAGTGCTGAGGGAGCGCCGCACTGTCGGAGGGTCAGTACTGAGGGAGTGCTGCACTGTCGGAGGGTCAGTGCTGAGGGAGAGCCACAATGTTGGAGGGTCAGTGCTGAGGATGCGCCGCACTGTCGGAGGGTCAACGCAGAGGGAGCACCGCACTGTCGGAGGGTCAGTGCTGAGGGAGCACCACACTGTCGGGGGGTCAGTGCTGAGGGAGCGACGCACTGTCGGAGGGTCAGTGCTGAGGGGGACCCGCACTGTGGGAGGGTCAGAGCTGAAGGAGCACTGCACTGTCGGAGGGTCAGTGCTGAGGATGCGCCGCACTGTTGGAGGGTCAGTACTGAGGGAGTGCCGCACTGTCGGAGGGTCAGTGCTGAGGGTGCGCCGCACTGTCGGAGGGTCAGTGCTGAGGGTGCGCCGCACTGTCGGAGGGTCAATGCTGTGGGAGCACCGCACTGTCGGAGGGTCAGTGCTGAGGGAGCGCCGCACTGTGGGAGGGTCAGTGCTGAGGGAGTGCCGCACTGTCAGAGGAGCTGTGCTGTGGGAGCGCCGCACTGTCGGAGGGTCAGTGCTGAGGGAGCGCCGCACTGTCGGAGGGTCAGTGCTGAGGGAGCGCCGCACTGTCGGAGGGTCAGTGGTGTGGGAGCGCTGCACTGTCGGAGGGTCTGTGCTGAGGGAGCGGTGCACTGTCGGAGGGTCAGAGGTGTGGGAGCGCCGCACTGTCGGAGGGTCAATGCTGAGGGAGCACCGCACTGTCGGAGGGTCTGTGCTGAGGGAGCGGTGCACTGTCGGAGGGTCAGTGGTGTGGGAGCGCCGCACTGTCGGAGGGTCAATGCTGAGGGAGCGCTGCACTGTCGGAGGGTCAGTGCTGAGGGATCGCCGCACTGTCGGAGGGTCAGTGCTGAGGGAGCGCCGCACTGTCGGAGGGACAGTGGTGTGGGAGCACCGCACTGTCGGAGGGTCATTGCTGAGGAAGCGCCGCACTGTCGGAGGGTCAATGCTGAGGGAGCGCCGCACTGTCGGAGGGTCAGTGCTGAGGGAGCGCCGCACTGTCGGAGGGTCAGTGCAGAGGGAGCGCCGCACTGTCGGAGGGTCAGTGCTGAGGGAGCGCCACACTGTCGGAGGGTCAGTACTGAGGGAGTGCTGCACTGTCGGAGGGTCAGTGCTGAGGGAGCGCCGCAATGTTGGAGGGTCAGTGCTGAGGATGCGCCGCACTGTCGGAGGGTCAGTGCTGAGGGAGCGCCACACTGTCGGGGGGTCAGTGCTGAGGGAGCGCCGCACTGTCGGAGGGTCAGTGCAGAGGAGCACCGCACTGTTGGAGGGTCAGTGCTGAGGGAGCACCACACTGTCGGAGGGTCAGTGCTGAGGGAGCGCTGCACTGTAGGAGGGTCAGTGCTGATGGAGCGCCGCACTGTCGGAGAGTCAGTGCTGAGGGAGCGCCGCACTGTCGGAAGTTCAGTGCTGAGGGAGCACCTCACTGTCGGAGCGTCAGTGCTGAGGGAGCCCCGCACTGTCGGAGGGTCAGTGCTGAGGGTGCGCCGCACTGTCGGAGGGTCAGTGCAGAGGGAGCACCGCACTGTCGGAGGGTCAGTGCTGAGGGAGCACCCCACTGTCGGAGGGTCAGTGCTGAGGGTGCGCCGCACTGTCGGAGGGTCAGTGCTGAGGGTGCGCCGCACTGTCGGAGAGTCAGTGCAGAGGGAGCGCCGCACTGTCGGAGGGTCAGTGCTGAGGGAGCACCGGACTGTCGGAGGGTCAGTGCAGAGGGAGTGCTGCACTGTCGGAGGGTCAGTGCTGAGGGAGTGCCGCACTGTCGGAGGGTCAGTGCTGAGGGAGCGCCGGTCTGTCGGAGGGTCAGTGCAGAGGGAGCGCCGCACTGTCGGAGGGTCAGTGCCGAGGGAGCGCCGCACTGTCGGAGGGTCAGCGCAGAGGGAGCGGCGCACTGTCGGAGGGTCAGTGCTGAGGGAGCGCCGAACTGTCGGAGGGTCAGTGCTGAGGGAGCGCCACACTGTCGGAGGGTCAGTGCTGAGGGAGCGCCGCACTGTCGGAGGGTCAGTGCTGAGGGAGTGCCGCACTGTCGGAGGGTCAGTGCTGAGGGGGACCCGCACTGTGGGAGGGTCAGTGCTGAAGGAGCGCCGCACAGTCGGAGGGTCAGTGCTGAGGGAGCGCCGCACTGTCGGAGGGTCAGTGCTGAGGGAGCACCGCACTGTCGGAGGGTCAGTGCTGAGGGTGCGCCGCACTGTCGGACGGTCAGTGCTGAGGGTGCGCCGCACTGTCGGAGGGTCAGTGCTGAGGGAGCACCGCACTGTCGGAGGGTCAGTGCTGAGGGAACGCCGCTCTGTCGGAGGGTCAGTGCTGATGGAACGCCGCACTGTCGGAGGGTCAGTGCTGAGGGTGCGCTGCACTGTCGGAGGGTCAGTGCAGAGGGAGCGCCGCACTGTCGGAGGGTCAGTGCTGAGGGAGCACCGTACTGTCAGCGGGTCAGTGCTGAGGGAGCACCGCACTGTCGGAGGGTCAGTGCTGAGGGAGCGCCGCACTGTGGGAGGGTCAGTGCTGAGGGAGTGCCGCACTGTCAGAGGGTCGGTGCTGTGGGAGCGCCGCATTGTCGGAGGGTCAGTGCTGAGGGAGCGCCGCACTGTCGGAGGGTCAGTGCTGAGGGAGCGCCGCACTGTGGGAGGGTCAGTGCTGTGGGAGCGCCGCACTGTCGGAGGGTCAGTGCTGAGGGAGCGCCGCACTGTCAGAGGGTCAGTGCTGAGGGAGTGCCGCGTTGTCAGAGGAGCTGTGCTGTGGGAGCGCCGCACTGTCGGAGGGTCAGTGCTGAGGGAGCGCCGTACTTTCAGAGGGTTAGTGCTGAGGGAGCGTCGCACTGTTGGAGGGTCAGTGCTGAGGGAGCGCCGCACTGTCGGAGGGTCAGTGCTGAGGGTGCGTCGCACTGTTGGAGGGTCAGTACTGAGGGAGTGCCGCACTGTCGGAGGGTCAGTGCTGAGGGTGCGCCGCACTGTCGGATGGTCAGTGCTGAGGGTGCGCCGCACTGTCGGAGGGTCAATGCTGTGGGAGCACCGCACTGTCGGAGGGTCAGTGCTGAGGGAGCGCCGCACTGTGGGAGGGTCAGTGCTGAGGGAGTGCCGCACTGTCAGAGGAGCTGTGCTGTGGGAGCGCCGCACTGTCGGAGAGTCAGTGCTGAGGGAGCGGCGCACTGTCGGAGGGTCAGTGCTGAAGGAGCACTGCACTGTCGGAGGGTCTGTGCTGAGGGAGCGCTGCACTGTCGGAGGGTCAGTGGTGTGGGAGCGCTGCACTGTCGGACGGTCAGTGCTGAGGGAGCACCGCACTGTCGGAGGGTCTGTGCTGAGGGAGCGCTGCACTGTCGGAGGGTCAGTGGTGTGGGAGCGCCGCACTGTCGGAGGGTCAATGCTGAGGGAGCACCGCACTGTCGGAGGGTCAGTGCTGAGGGATCGCTGCAGTGTCGGAGGGTCAGTGGTGTGGGAGCACCGCACTGTCGGAGGGTCAGTGCTGAGGGAGCGATGCACTGTCGGAGGGTCAGTGCTGAGGGGGACCCGCACTGTGGGAGGGTCAGTGCTGAAGGAGCACTGCACTGTCAGAGGGTCAGTGCTGAGGGAGCGCCGCACTGTCGGAGGGTCAGTGCTGAGGGAGCGCCAGACTGTCGGAGGGTCAGTGCTGAGGGTGCGACGCACTGTCGGAGGGTCTGTGCAGAGGGGGCGCCGCACTGTCGGAGGGTCAGTGCTGAGGGAGCGCCGCACTGTCGGAGGGTCAGTGCTGAGGGAGCGCTGCACTGTCGGAGGGTCAGTGCTGAGGGGGACCCGCACTGTGGGAGGGTCAGTGCTGAAGGAGCACTGCACTGTCAGAGGGTCAGTGCTGAGGTAGCGCCAGACTGTCGGAGGGTCAGTGCTGAGGGAGCGCCAGACTGTCGGAGGGCCAGTGCTGAGGGTGCGCCGCACTGTGGAAGGGTCAGTGCTGAGGGAGCGCCGCACTGTCGGAGGGTCAGTGCAGAGGGAGCGGCGCACTGTCTGAGGGTCAGTGCTGAGGGAGCGCCGCACTGTCGGAGGGTCAGTACTGAGGGAGTGCTGCACTGTCGGAGGGTCAGTGCTGAGGGAGTGCCGCACTGTCGGAGGGTCAGTGCTGAGGGAGCACCACACTGTCGGGGGGTCAGTGCTGAGGGAGCGACGCACTGTCGGAGGGTCAGTGCTGAGGGAGTGCCGCACTGTCGGAGGGTCAGTGCTGAGGGTGCGCCGCACTGTTGGAGGGTCAGTGCTGAGGGAGTGCCGCACTGTCGGAGGGTCAGTGCTGAGGGTGCGCCGCACTGTCGGAGGGTCAGTGCTGAGGGAGTGCCGCACTGTCAGAGGGTCAGTGCTGAGGGAGCACCGCACTGTCGGAGGGTCAGTGCTGAGGATGCGCCGCACTGTTGGAGGGTCAGTGCTGAGGGAGTGCCGCACTGTCGGAGGGTCAGTGCTGAGGGTGCGCCGCACTGTCGGAGGGTCAGTGCTGAGGGTGCGCCGCACTGTCGGAGGGTCAATGCTGTGGGAGCACCGCACTGTCGGAGGGTCAGTGCTGAGGGAGCGCCGCACTGTGGGAGGGTCAGTGCTGAGGGAGTGCCGCACTGTCAGAGGAGCTGTGCTGTGGGAGCGCCGCACTGTCGGAGGGTCAGTGCTAAGGGAGCGCCGCACTGTCGGAGGGTCAGTGCTGAAGGAGCACTGCACTGTCGGAGGGTCAGTGCTGAGGGAGTGCCGCACTGTCAGAGGAGCTGTGCTGTGGGAGCGCCGCACTGTCGGAGGGTCAGTGGTGTGGGAGCGCTGCACTGTCGGAGGGTCTGTGCTGAGGGAGCGGTGCACTGTCGGAGGGTCAATGGTTTTGGAGCGCCGCACTGTCGGAGGGTCAATACTGAGGGAGCACCGCACTGTCGGAGGGTCTGTGCTGAGGGAGCGGTGCACTGTCGGAGGGTCAGTGGTGTGGGAGCGCCGCACTGTCGGAGGGTCAATGCTGAGGGAGCGCTGCACTGTCGGAGGGTCAGTGCTGAGGGATCGCCGCACTGTCGGAGGGTCAGTGCTGAGGGAGCGCCGCACTGTCGGAGGGTCAGTGGTGTGGGAGCACCGCACTGTCGGAGGGTCAGTGCTGAGGGAGCGCCGCACTGTCTGAGGGTCAGTGCTGAGGGAGCGCCGCACTGTCGGAGGGTCAGTGCTGAGGGAGCGCCGCACTGTCGGAGGGTCAGTGCTGAGGGAGCGCCGCACTGTCGGAGGGTCAGTGCTGAGGGAGTGCCGCACTGTCGGAGGGTCAGTGCTGAGGGGGACCCGCACTGTGGGAGGGTCAGTGCTGAAGGAGCGCCGCACAGTCGGAGGGTCAGTGCTGAGGGAGCGCCGCACTGTCGGAGGGTCAGTGCTGAGGGAGCACCGCACTGTCGGAGGGTCAGTGCTGAGGGTGCGCCGCACTGTCGGAGGGTCAGTGCTGAGGGTGCGCCGCACTGTCGGAGGGTCAGTGCTGAGGGAGCACCGCACTGTCGGAGGGTCAGTGCTGAGGGAACGCCGCACTGTCGGAGGGTCAGTGCTGAGGGAACGCCGCACTGTCGGAGGGTCAGTGCTGAGGGTGCGCTGCACTGTCGGAGGGTCAGTGCAGAGGGAGCGCCGCACTGTCGGAGGGTCAGTGCTGAGGGAGCACCGTACTGTCAGCGGGTCAGTGCTGAGGGAGCACCGCACTGTCGGAGGGTCAGTGCTGAGGGAGCGCCGCACTGTGGGAGGGTCAGTGCTGAGGGAGTGCCGCACTGTCATAGGGTCGGTGCTGTGGGAGCGCCGCACTGTCGGAGGGTCAGTGCTGAGGGAGCGCCGCACTGTCGGAGGGTCAGTACTGAGGGAGCACCACACTTTTGGAGGGTCAGTGCTGAGGGAGCGGCGCACCGTCGGAGGGTCATTGCTCTAGGAGCGCCGCACTGACAGAGGGTCAGTGCTGAGGGAGCGCCGCACTGTCGGAGGGTCAGTGCTGAGGGAGTGCCACATTGTCGGAGGATCAGTGCTGAGGGAGCGCCGCATTGTCGGAGGGTCAGTGCTGAGGGAGCGCCGCACTGTCGGAGGGTAAGTGCTGAGGGAGCGCCGCACTGAGGGAGGGTCAGTGCTGTGGGAGCGCCGCACTGTCGGAGGGTCAGTGCTGAGGGAGCGCCGCACTGTCAGAGGGTCAGTGCTGAGGGAGTGCCGCGTTGTCAGAGGAGCTGTGCTGTGGGAGCGCCGCACTGTCGGAGGGTCAGTGCTGAGGGAGCGCCGTACTTTCAGAGGGTTAGTGCTGAGGGAGCGTCGCACTGTTCGAGGGTCAGTGCTGAGGGAGCACCGCACTGTCGGAGGGTCAGTGCTGAGGGAGCGGCGCACTGTCGGAGGGTCAGTGCTGAGGGAGCGGCGCACTGTCGGAGGGTCAGTGCTGAGGGAGCACCGCACTGTCGGAGGGTCAGTGCTGAGGGAGCGGCGCACTGTCGGAGGGTCAGTGCTGAGGGAGCACCGCACTGTCGGAGGGTCAGTGCTGAGGGAGCGGCGCACTGTCGGAGGGTCAGTGCTGAGGGAGCGCCGCACTGTCAGGGGGTCAGTGCTAAGGGAGCGCCGCTCTGTGGGAGGGTCAGTGCTGAGGGAGTGCCGCACTGTCGGAGGGTCAGTGCTGAGGGAGCGCTGCACTGTCAGAGGGTCAGTGTTGAGGGAGCGCCGCACTGTCGGAGGGTCAGTGCTGAGGATGCGCCGCACTGTTGGAGGGTCAGTGCTGAGGGAGTGCCGCACTGTCGGAGGGTCAGTGCTGAGGGTGCGCCGCACTGTCGGAGGGTCAGTGCTGAGGGTGCGCCGCACTGTCGGAGGGTCAATGCTGTGGGAGCACCGCACTGTCGGAGGGTCAGTGCTGAGGGAGCGCCGCACTGTGGGAGGGTCAGTGCTGAGGGAGTGCCGCACTGTCAGAGGAGCTGTGCTGTGGGAGCGCCGCACTGTCGGAGGGTCAGTGCTAAGGGAGCGCCGCACTGTCGGAGGGTCAGTGCTGAAGGAGCACTGCACTGTCGGAGGGTCAGTGCTGAGGGAGTGCCGCACTGTCAGAGGAGCTGTGCTGTGGGAGCGCCGCACTGTCGGAGGGTCAGTGGTGTGGGAGCGCTGCACTGTCGGAGGGTCTGTGCTGAGGGAGCGGTGCACTGTCGGAGGGTCAATGGTTTTGGAGCGCCGCACTGTCGGAGGGTCAATACTGAGGGAGCACCGCACTGTCGGAGGGTCTGTGCTGAGGGAGCGGTGCACTGTCGGAGGGTCAGTGGTGTGGGAGCGCCGCACTGTCGGAGGGTCAATGCTGAGGGAGCGCTGCACTGTCGGAGGGTCAGTGCTGAGGGATCGCCGCACTGTCGGAGGGTCAGTGCTGAGGGAGCGCCGCACTGTCGGAGGGTCAGTGGTGTGGGAGCACCGCACTGTCGGAGGGTCAGTGCTGAGGGAGCGCCGCACTGTCTGAGGGTCAGTGCTGAGGGAGCGCCGCACTGTCGGAGGGTCAGTGCTGAGGGAGCGCCGCACTGTCGGAGGGTCAGTGCTGAGGGAGCGCCGCACTGTCGGAGGGTCAGTGCTGAGGGAGTGCCGCACTGTCGGAGGGTCAGTGCTGAGGGGGACCCGCACTGTGGGAGGGTCAGTGCTGAAGGAGCGCCGCACAGTCGGAGGGTCAGTGCTGAGGGAGCGCCGCACTGTCGGAGGGTCAGTGCTGAGGGAGCACCGCACTGTCGGAGGGTCAGTGCTGAGGGTGCGCCGCACTGTCGGAGGGTCAGTGCTGAGGGTGCGCCGCACTGTCGGAGGGTCAGTGCTGAGGGAGCACCGCACTGTCGGAGGGTCAGTGCTGAGGGAACGCCGCACTGTCGGAGGGTCAGTGCTGAGGGAACGCCGCACTGTCGGAGGGTCAGTGCTGAGGGTGCGCTGCACTGTCGGAGGGTCAGTGCAGAGGGAGCGCCGCACTGTCGGAGGGTCAGTGCTGAGGGAGCACCGTACTGTCAGCGGGTCAGTGCTGAGGGAGCACCGCACTGTCGGAGGGTCAGTGCTGAGGGAGCGCCGCACTGTGGGAGGGTCAGTGCTGAGGGAGTGCCGCACTGTCATAGGGTCGGTGCTGTGGGAGCGCCGCACTGTCGGAGGGTCAGTGCTGAGGGAGCGCCGCACTGTCGGAGGGTCAGTACTGAGGGAGCACCACACTTTTGGAGGGTCAGTGCTGAGGGAGCGGCGCACCGTCGGAGGGTCATTGCTCTAGGAGCGCCGCACTGACAGAGGGTCAGTGCTGAGGGAGCGCCGCACTGTCGGAGGGTCAGTGCTGAGGGAGTGCCACATTGTCGGAGGATCAGTGCTGAGGGAGCGCCGCATTGTCGGAGGGTCAGTGCTGAGGGAGCGCCGCACTGTCGGAGGGTAAGTGCTGAGGGAGCGCCGCACTGAGGGAGGGTCAGTGCTGTGGGAGCGCCGCACTGTCGGAGGGTCAGTGCTGAGGGAGCGCCGCACTGTCAGAGGGTCAGTGCTGAGGGAGTGCCGCGTTGTCAGAGGAGCTGTGCTGTGGGAGCGCCGCACTGTCGGAGGGTCAGTGCTGAGGGAGCGCCGTACTTTCAGAGGGTTAGTGCTGAGGGAGCGTCGCACTGTTCGAGGGTCAGTGCTGAGGGAGCACCGCACTGTCGGAGGGTCAGTGCTGAGGGAGCGGCGCACTGTCGGAGGGTCAGTGCTGAGGGAGCGGCGCACTGTCGGAGGGTCAGTGCTGAGGGAGCACCGCACTGTCGGAGGGTCAGTGCTGAGGGAGCGGCGCACTGTCGGAGGGTCAGTGCTGAGGGAGCACCGCACTGTCGGAGGGTCAGTGCTGAGGGAGCGGCGCACTGTCGGAGGGTCAGTGCTGAGGGAGCGCCGCACTGTCAGGGGGTCAGTGCTAAGGGAGCGCCGCTCTGTGGGAGGGTCAGTGCTGAGGGAGTGCCGCACTGTCGGAGGGTCAGTGCTGAGGGAGCGCTGCACTGTCAGAGGGTCAGTGTTGAGGGAGCGCCGCACTGTCGGAGGGTCAGTGCTGAGGGAGCGCTGCACTGTCAGAGGTTCAGTGTTGAGGAAGCGCCGCACTGTTGGAGGGTCAGTGCTGAGGGAGCGCCGCACTGTCGGAGTGTCAGTGCTGAGGGAGCGCCGCACTGTCGGAGGGTCAGTGCTGAGGGAGCACCGCACTGTCGGAGGGTCAGTGCTGAGGGAGCGCCGCACTGTCGGAGGGTCAGTTCTGGGAGCCGCACTGTCGGAGGGTCAGTGCTGAGGGAGTGCCGCATTGTCAGAGGAGCTGTGCTGTGGGAGCACCACACTGTCAGAGGGTCAGTGCTGAGGGAGCGCCGCACTGTCAGAGGGTCAGTGCTGAGGGAGCGCCGCACTGTTGGAGGGTCAGTGCTGAGGGAGCGCCGCACTGTCAGAGGGTCAGTGCTGAGGGAGCGCCGCACTGTCGGAGGGTCAGTGCTGAGGGAGCACCGCACTGTCGGAGGGTCAGTGCTGAGGGAGCGCCGCACTGTCGGAGGGTCAGTTCTGGGAGCCGCACTGTCTGAGGGTCAGTGCTGAGGGAGTGCCGCACTGTCAGAGGGTCAGTGCTGAGGGAGCGCCGCACTGTCGGAGGGTCAGTGCTGAGGGAGCGCCGCACTGTCAGAGGGTCAGTGCTGAGGGAGCGCCGCACTGTCGGAGGGTCAGTGCTGAGGGAGCGCCGCACTGTCAGAGGGTCAGTACTGAGGGAGTGCCGCACTGTCGGAGGGTGAGTGCTGAGGGAGCGCCGCACTGTCAGAGGGTCAGTGCTGAGGGAGCGCCGCACTGTCGGAGGGCCAGTGCTGAGGGAGCACCGCACTGTCGGAGGGTCAGTGCTGAGGGAGCGCTGCACTGTCGGAGGGTCAGTGCTGAGGGGGACCCGCACTGTGGGAGGGTCAGTGCTGAAGGAGCACTGCACTGTCAGAGGGTCAGTGCTGAGGTAGCGCCAGACTGTCGGAGGGTCAGTGCTGAGGGAGCGCCAGACTGTCGGAGGGCCAGTGCTGAGGGTGCGCCGCACTGTGGAAGGGTCAGTGCTGAGGGAGCGCCGCACTGTCGGAGGGTCAGTGCAGAGGGAGCGGCGCACTGTCTGAGGGTCAGTGCTGAGGGAGCGCCGCACTGTCGGAGGGTCAGTACTGAGGGAGTGCTGCACTGTCGGAGGGTCAGTGCTGAGGGAGTGCCGCACTGTCGGAGGGTCAGTGCTGAGGGAGCACCACACTGTCGGGGGGTCAGTGCTGAGGGAGCGACGCACTGTCGGAGGGTCAGTGCTGAGGGAGTGCCGCACTGTCGGAGGGTCAGTGCTGAGGGTGCGCCGCACTGTTGGAGGGTCAGTGCTGAGGGAGTGCCGCACTGTCGGAGGGTCAGTGCTGAGGGTGCGCCGCACTGTCGGAGGGTCAGTGCTGAGGGAGTGCCGCACTGTCAGAGGGTCAGTGCTGAGGGAGCACCGCACTGTCGGAGGGTCAGTGCTGAGGATGCGCCGCACTGTTGGAGGGTCAGTGCTGAGGGAGTGCCGCACTGTCGGAGGGTCAGTGCTGAGGGTGCGCCGCACTGTCGGAGGGTCAGTGCTGAGGGTGCGCCGCACTGTCGGAGGGTCAATGCTGTGGGAGCACCGCACTGTCGGAGGGTCAGTGCTGAGGGAGCGCCGCACTGTGGGAGGGTCAGTGCTGAGGGAGTGCCGCACTGTCAGAGGAGCTGTGCTGTGGGAGCGCCGCACTGTCGGAGGGTCAGTGCTAAGGGAGCGCCGCACTGTCGGAGGGTCAGTGCTGAAGGAGCACTGCACTGTCGGAGGGTCAGTGCTGAGGGAGTGCCGCACTGTCAGAGGAGCTGTGCTGTGGGAGCGCCGCACTGTCGGAGGGTCAGTGGTGTGGGAGCGCTGCACTGTCGGAGGGTCTGTGCTGAGGGAGCGGTGCACTGTCGGAGGGTCAATGGTTTTGGAGCGCCGCACTGTCGGAGGGTCAATACTGAGGGAGCACCGCACTGTCGGAGGGTCTGTGCTGAGGGAGCGGTGCACTGTCGGAGGGTCAGTGGTGTGGGAGCGCCGCACTGTCGGAGGGTCAATGCTGAGGGAGCGCTGCACTGTCGGAGGGTCAGTGCTGAGGGATCGCCGCACTGTCGGAGGGTCAGTGCTGAGGGAGCGCCGCACTGTCGGAGGGTCAGTGGTGTGGGAGCACCGCACTGTCGGAGGGTCAGTGCTGAGGGAGCGCCGCACTGTCTGAGGGTCAGTGCTGAGGGAGCGCCGCACTGTCGGAGGGTCAGTGCTGAGGGAGCGCCGCACTGTCGGAGGGTCAGTGCTGAGGGAGCGCCGCACTGTCGGAGGGTCAGTGCTGAGGGAGTGCCGCACTGTCGGAGGGTCAGTGCTGAGGGGGACCCGCACTGTGGGAGGGTCAGTGCTGAAGGAGCGCCGCACAGTCGGAGGGTCAGTGCTGAGGGAGCGCCGCACTGTCGGAGGGTCAGTGCTGAGGGAGCACCGCACTGTCGGAGGGTCAGTGCTGAGGGAGTGCCGCACTGTCAGAGGAGCTGTGCTGTGGGAGCGCCGCACTGTCGGAGGGTCAGTGGTGTGGGAGCGCTGCACTGTCGGAGGGTCTGTGCTGAGGGAGCGGTGCACTGTCGGAGGGTCAATGGTTTTGGAGCGCCGCACTGTCGGAGGGTCAATACTGAGGGAGCACTGCACTGTCGGAGGGTCTGTGCTGAGGGAGCGGTGCACTGTCGGAGGGTCAGTGGTGTGGGAGCGCCGCACTGTCGGAGGGTCAATGCTGAGGGAGCGCTGCACTGTCGGAGGGTCAGTGCTGAGGGATCGCCGCACTGTCGGAGGGTCAGTGCTGAGGGAGCGCCGCACTGTCGGAGGGTCAGTGGTGTGGGAGCACCGCACTGTCGGAGGGTCAGTGCTGAGGGAGCGCCGCACTGTCTGAGGGTCAGTGCTGAGGGAGCGCCGCACTGTCGGAGGGTCAGTGCTGAGGGAGCGCCGCACTGTCGGAGGGTCAGTGCTGAGGGAGCGCCGCACTGTCGGAGGGTCAGTGCTGAGGGAGTGCCGCACTGTCGGAGGGTCAGTGCTGAGGGGGACCCGCACTGTGGGAGGGTCAGTGCTGAAGGAGCGCCGCACAGTCGGAGGGTCAGTGCTGAGGGAGCGCCGCACTGTCGGAGGGTCAGTGCTGAGGGAGCACCGCACTGTCGGAGGGTCAGTGCTGAGGGTGCGCCGCACTGTCGGAGGGTCAGTGCTGAGGGTGCGCCGCATTGTCGGAGGGTCAGTGCTGAGGGAGCACCGCACTGTCGGAGGGTCAGTGCTGAGGGAACGCCGCACTGTCGGAGGGTCAGTGCTGAGGGAACGCCGCACTGTCGGAGGGTCAGTGCTGAGGGTGCGCTGCACTGTCGGAGGGTCAGTGCAGAGGGAGCGCCGCACTGTCGGAGGGTCAGTGCTGAGGGAGCACCGTACTGTCAGCGGGTCAGTGCTGAGGGAGCACCGCACTGTCGGAGGGTCAGTGCTGAGGGAGCGCCGCACTGTGGGAGGGTCAGTGCTGAGGGAGTGCCGCACTGTCATAGGGTCGGTGCTGTGGGAGCGCCGCACTGTCGGAGGGTCAGTGCTGAGGGAGCGCCGCACTGTCGGAGGGTCAGTACTGAGGGAGCACCACACTTTTGGAGGGTCAGTGCTGAGGGAGCGGCGCACCGTCGGAGGGTCATTGCTCTAGGAGTGCCGCACTGACAGAGGGTCAGTGCTGAGGGAGCGCCGCACTGTCGGAGGGTCAGAGCTGAGGGAGTGCCACATTGTCGGAGGATCAGTGCTGAGGGAGCGCCGCATTGTCGGAGGGTCAGTGCTGAGGGAGCGCCGCACTGTCGGAGGGTAAGTGCTGAGGGAGCGCCGCACTGAGGGAGGGTCAGTGCTGTGGGAGCGCCGCACTGTCGGAGGGTCAGTGCTGAGGGAGCGCCGCACTGTCAGAGGGTCAGTGCTGAGGGAGTGCCGCGTTGTCAGAGGAGCTGTGCTGTGGGAGCGCCGCACTGTCGGAGGGTCAGTGCTGAGGGAGCGCCGTACTTTCAGAGGGTTAGTGCTGAGGGAGCGTCGCACTGTTCGAGGGTCAGTGCTGAGGGAGCACCGCACTGTCGGAGGGTCAGTGCTGAGGGAGCGGCGCACTGTCGGAGGGTCAGTGCTGAGGGAGCGGCGCACTGTCGGAGGGTCAGTGCTGAGGGAGCACCGCACTGTCGGAGGGTCAGTGCTGAGGGAGCGGCGCACTGTCGGAGGGTCAGTGCTGAGGGAGCACCGCACTGTCGGAGGGTCAGTGCTGAGGGAGCGGCGCACTGTCGGAGGGTCAGTGCTGAGGGAGCGCCGCACTGTCAGGGGGTCAGTGCTAAGGGAGCGCCGCTCTGTGGGAGGGTCAGTGCTGAGGGAGTGCCGCACTGTCGGAGGGTCAGTGCTGAGGGAGCGCTGCACTGTCAGAGGGTCAGTGTTGAGGGAGCGCCGCACTGTCGGAGGGTCAGTGCTGAGGGAGCGCTGCACTGTCAGAGGTTCAGTGTTGAGGAAGCGCCGCACTGTTGGAGGGTCAGTGCTGAGGGAGCGCCGCACTGTCGGAGTGTCAGTGCTGAGGGAGCGCCGCACTGTCGGAGGGTCAGTGCTGAGGGAGCACCGCACTGTCGGAGGGTCAGTGCTGAGGGAGCGCCGCACTGTCGGAGGGTCAGTTCTGGGAGCCGCACTGTCGGAGGGTCAGTGCTGAGGGAGTGCCGCATTGTCAGAGGAGCTGTGCTGTGGGAGCACCACACTGTCAGAGGGTCAGTGCTGAGGGAGCGCCGCACTGTCAGAGGGTCAGTGCTGAGGGAGCGCCGCACTGTTGGAGGGTCAGTGCTGAGGGAGCGCCGCACTGTCAGAGGGTCAGTGCTGAGGGAGCGCCGCACTGTCGGAGGGTCAGTGCTGAGGGAGCACCGCACTGTCGGAGGGTCAGTGCTGAGGGAGCGCCGCACTGTCGGAGGGTCAGTTCTGGGAGCCGCACTGTCTGAGGGTCAGTGCTGAGGGAGTGCCGCACTGTCAGAGGGTCAGTGCTGAGGGAGCGCCGCACTGTCGGAGGGTCAGTGCTGAGGGAGCGCCGCACTGTCAGAGGGTCAGTGCTGAGGGAGCGCCGCACTGTCGGAGGGTCAGTGCTGAGGGAGCGCCGCACTGTCAGAGGGTCAGTACTGAGGGAGTGCCGCACTGTCGGAGGGTGAGTGCTGAGGGAGCGCCGCACTGTCAGAGGGTCAGTGCTGAGGGAGCGCCGCACTGTCGGAGGGCCAGTGCTGAGGGAGCACCGCACTGTCGGAGGGTCAGTGCTGAGGGAGCGCCGCTCTGTCAGAGGGTCAGTGCTGAGGGAGCGCCGCACTGTCGGAGGGTCAGTGCTGAGGGAGCACCGCACTGTCGGAGGGTCAGCGCTGAGGGAGCGCCGCACTGTCGGAGGGTCAGTGCTGAGGGAGCGCCGCACTGTCGGAGGGTCAGTGCTGAGGGAGCGCCGCACTGTCGGAGCGTCAGTGCTGAGGGAACGTCGCACTGTCGGAGGGTCAGTGCTGAGGGAGCGCCGCACTGTCGGAGGGTCAGTGCTGAGGGAACGTCGCACTGTCGGAGGGTCAGTGCTGAGGGAGCGCCGCACTGTCGGAGGGTCAGTGCTGAGGGAGCGCCGCACTGTCGGAGGGTCAGTGCTGAGGGACTGCCGCACTGTCGGAGGGTCAGTGCTGAGGGAGCGCCGCACTGTCGGAGGGTCAGTGCTGAGGGAGCGCCGCACTGTCCGAGGGTCAGTGCTGAGGGAGCGCCGCACTGTCCGAGGGTCAGTGCTGAGGGAGCGCCGCACTGTCGGAGGGTCAGTGCTGAGGGAGCGCCGCACTGTCGGAGGGTCAGTGCTGAGGGAACGTCGCACTGTCGGAGGGTCAGTGCTGAGGGAGCGCCGCACTGTCGGAGGGTCAGTGCTGAGGGAACGTCGCACTGTCGGAGGATCAGTGCTGAGGGAGCGCTGCACTGTCGGACGGTCAGTGCTGAGGGAGCGTCGCACTGTCGGAGGGTCAGTGCTGAGGGAGCGCCGCACTGTCGGAGGGTCAGTGCTGAGGGAGCACCGCACTGTCGGAGGGTCAGTGCTGAGGGTGTGCCGCACTGTCGGAGGGTCAGTGCTGAGGGAGCGCCGCACTGTCGGAGGGTCAGTGCTGAGGGAGCGCCGCACTGTCGGTGGGTCAGTGCTGAGGGAGCGCCGCACTGTCGGAGGGTCAGTGCTGAGGGAGCACCGCACTGTCGGAGGGTCAGCGCTGAGGGAGCGCCGCACTGTCGGAGGGTCAGTGCTGAGGGAGCGCCGCACTGTCCGAGGGTCAGTGCTGAGGGAGCGCCGCACTGTCGGAGGGTCAGTGCTGAGGGAGCGCCGCACTGTCGGAGCGTCAGTGCTGAGGGAACGTCGCACTGTCGTAGGGTCAGTGCTGAGGGAGCGCCGCACTGTCGGAGGGTCAGTGCTGAGGGAACGTTGCACTGTCGGAGGGTCAGTGCTGAGGGAGCGCCGCACTGTCGGAGGGTCAGTGCTGAGGGAGCGCCGCACTGTCGGAGGGTCAGTGCTGAGGGACTGCCGCACTGTCGGAGGGTCAGTGCTGAGGGAGCGCCGCACTGTCGGAGGGTCAGTGCTGAGGGAGCGCCGCACTGTCCGAGGGTCAGTGCTGAGGGAGCGCCGCACTGTCCGAGGGTCAGTGCTGAGGGAGCGCCGCACTGTCGGAGGGTCAGTGCTGAGGGAGCGCCGCACTGTCGGAGGGTCAGTGCTGAGGGAACGTCGCACTGTCGGAGGGTCAGTGCTGAGGGAGCGCTGCACTGTCGGACGGTCAGTGCTGAGGGAGCGTCGCACTGTCGGAGGGTCAGTGCTGAGGGAGCGCCGCACTGTCGGAGGGTCAGTGCTGAGGGAGCACCGCACTGTCGGAGGGTCCGTGCTGAGGGTGTGCCGCACTGTCGGAGGGTCAGTGCTGAGGGAGCGCCGCACTGTCGGAGGGTCAGTGCTGAGGGAGCGCCGCACTGTCGGTGGGTCAGTGCTGAGGGAGCGCCGCACTGTCAGAGGCAGCGACTTTCTCATTGAGACGTTAAACCCGTGGCCCTCCGTCTCCCCTCTCGGGCTGTATTGAACAGATCTCACGGGCACGTCTGGAGTGACGGGAGTGAGAGCGGGGGGTAGCTGTGCGTGCGCAGCATTCCCTCAAACCTCACTCAACATTGTTCAGAAGCAAATCGCCGATGCGCTTGGGGTCTGTCACGTTGGCTGTTTGCAGGATCTGGCTGTGCACAAAATGACTGCCACGTGTCCGGCAGGGCGAAACACCGGCTGCCAGAGGCTTTGGGCTGTCCAGAGGCAGGGGTGGGGTGGGGGCCATGGGTGGGTGGGCTGTTCTCTGTGCTTGTTAGGGTTTTGCGCTGGTGTCTGCATTCAGGGTACAAAAGAGCGAGGGAAAAATCCCGTTCGTACTCTCCAGTTTTCCTTCTGAGAATAGTGTGTCAATTCTCCTTTGTGCCCCCGGTCTGGTTCCTATTATGAACGGCTTCGCAAACACAGGCCGGTGTGCCAAGAGCAACAGTACTCCGGGCGCCTCAGACACCGGGCACTTGCGCCAGGAATGTATTGTGGCTGGCTCTCGTGTCTAGGCCCCACGCCCCTTTCTCTCTCTCTCTCTCTGTGCTCCCTCGCTGCTCTCCTGGCCTTCCCTGCGCCATGGTGCGGTGGCAGCATCGAACGCAGGTGAAAGCAGATGCCAGGGGGCTGGTTGCCAAGGCGTGCCCGCGTCTGCCAGTCTCCGCTTGACAACGAAAACCCTTCGAAGGTGACCAACGTTTGCAACACGGGCTTCGACGGGTCCACACCTCATCATCTCTGTGTGGCCAACTTTGCTCCATCTCCTCACCCATCGCCAAATCTAGCCATCTCTTTATCTCTCACAGGGGCTCTATTTAACTCCCTGATGTCCACAGTGAGGGGGGGGGGGGCTGGTGTGGCTGGTGGGAGGGGGGAGGGTCCTTATGGATTAGCGTCCCCGTCGCTGAGCCAGGAGCTCCGTGGAAGTCGAGCTCCACCCCACCAATCGCCAGCCAGGGAAGGTGCGTTCCTTAACGCAGCCAATTAGATCTGTTGCCCCTCGTCCTTCTCGGGGGTAGAGGTGGTGGGTTTGGGCGGAGCTTGTCGAAGGAGCCTTGGCGAGTGGCCGCCGTGCATCTTGTAGACGGTGCACACGGCTGCCACTGTGCGTCGGGGGGTGGAGGGAGTGGGTGTTGAAGGTGGGGGTTAGCGTGTCGATCGAGCGGGGGGGGGAGGGGGCTGCTTTGTCCTGGATGGTGTCGAGCTTCTCGAGTGTTGTTGGAGCCGCGCTCATCCAGGCGCGTGGGAGAGTCCATCACACTCCTGACTTGTGTCCTTGTCGATGGTGGACAGGCTTTGGGGGGAGTCAGGAGGTGAGTTACTCCTGCAGGGTCACTGGGGGGGGGGGGGACTGGGAGTCAGGAGGTGAGTTACTCTCCGCAGGATTCCCAGCCTCTGACCTGCTCCGGTAGCCACAGTATTTATACGGCTGGGTCCAGTTCAGTTTCTGGTCAATGGTAACCCCCAGGATGTTGAGTGTGGGGGATTCAGCGATGGTAATGTCAGTGAATGTCAAGGGGCGGTGGTTAGATCCTCTTGTAGGAGATGGCCATTGCCTGGCACTTGTGTGGCACGAATGTAACTTGCCCCTTGTCAGCCCGAGCCCGGATATTGTCCAGGTCATAGAATCACAGCATTTACAGTGCAGGAGGCCATCAAGTCTGCTCCGGCCCTTGGAAAGACCCCATTTAAGCCCACACCTCCACCCCACCCCACCTAACCTTTTGGCAATTTAGCGCGGCCAATCCACCTAACCCGCACATCTTTGGACCGTGGGAGGAAACCGGAGCACCCGGAGGAAATGCGGACACGGGGAGAGCGCGCCGACTCCGCTCAGGCAGTCACCCGAGGCTGGAATTGAACCCGGGCCCGTGGGGCCGTAAGGCAGCAGTGCTAACCACTGGGCCACCGTCACATTTGGACACGGACTGCTTCAGTGTCTGAGGAGTCGCGAATGGTGCTGAACATTGTGCAGTCATCCGCCAACATCCCCACGTCTGACCCTATGATGGAAGGGAGGACATTGATGAAGCAGCTGGGGGTGGTTGGGGCCTTTTCTGAACATCACCTTTTAGAGGTTTTGCAATTTGCTTCTGGCAAATCGTGGTCTTGTTTCTGCTCGGGGGGGGGGGTGGGGGGGTGGGGGGGGGGCAGACCCGTAATCCAGATATCCAGGCGAATGCTCTTGGGGAATACAGGTTCGAATCCAACCACTGCACTGTTGGTGGCAATTTAAATCCAATTAGTAAATCCCAGAAACCATGAAGTTACTCTCAGTAACGGAGACCGTGACAACGATCGTCGATTGTCATAAATAAAACCCGTCTGGTTCCAAGAAGGCACACAGCACGCTTGCCTTCATCGGACGGGGTATTGAGTGCAAGAGTCGGCAGGTCATGTTACAGTTGTCTAGGACTTTGGTTAGGCCACATTTGGAACACTGCGTGCAGTTCTGGTCGCCACATTACCAGAAGGATGCGGATGCTTTCGAGAGGGTGCAGAGGAGGTTCACCAGGATGTTGCCTGGTATGGAGGGTGCTAGCTACGAAGAAAGGTTGAGTAGATTAGGATTGTTTTCGTTGGAAAGACAG
This sequence comes from Scyliorhinus torazame, assembly GCF_047496885.1. Lineage (NCBI taxonomy): Eukaryota > Metazoa > Chordata > Chondrichthyes > Carcharhiniformes > Scyliorhinidae > Scyliorhinus > Scyliorhinus torazame. The sequence goes on from NC_092728.1 coordinate 17,622,512, forward strand.
AGGTTGAGGGGGGACCTGATTGAGGTCTACAAAATTATGAGAGGTATGGACAGGGTGGGTAGCAACAAGCTTTTTCCAAGAGTGGGGGTGTCAATTACAAGGGGGGTCACGATTTCAAGGTGAGAGGGGGAAAGTTTAAGGGAGATGTGCGTGGAAAGTTTTTTACGCAGAGGGTGGTGGGTGCCTGGAACGCTTTGCCAGCGGAGGTGGTAGAGGCGGGCACGATAGCATCATTTAAGATGCATCTAGACAGATATATGAACGGGCGGGGAACAGAGGGAAGTAGATCCTTGGAAAATAGGTGACAGGGTGAGAGAAAAGGATCTGGATCGGCGCAGGCTGGAGGGGCCGAAGGGCCTGTTCCTGTGCTGTAATTTTCTTTGTTCTTCTTGAGGGAGGGGAATCTGCCCCCCCCCCTTATCCTGGTCTGGCCTACATGTGACTCCAGACCCCGCTCCCTCCCCCACACACACACACAGCAAACGTGGTCGACTCATAACTACCCCCCCCGCTGAATAGACCCCAGCAAGTAGCTCCATTCAAGGGGGCAATTAGTCGAGGGGTAATGAATTCTGGTCTTGCCCAGTGACGCCCGACACGGCCCCGTGGAAGAATAAAGGTTAAAAAAGCGTTCACAACCATCGCGGCGAGATTGGGGGGGGGGGATTCTCTCGGGGATTTGGCCCGTTCAGCCAACCCGGGGCGCCATTAGTGTCTCTCGGGAGATAACGAGGTTCGAAGCCAGAGTTTTCTTGTCAACACTATCGCTGGAAAATTACTTCTGGCTATCTCTCTTTTTTTTGTAGAAAATATTTTATGAAGGAATTTATGATTTTAACACTCAAGATCTAAAGACAAAAAAACTCACAACAACATAGCCCTCAAACACAGGCCCTAACCCACATGGTCCATATAAACACTCCGTCTCACGCCCTCCCTTCATTGGTTTTCCGACCCTTATTCGTGACTTCCTTGCCTCTCCCCCCTTCCCCCCCTAAACGCACCCCCCCCCCCATACCCCTCCTTTGCTGACAGACTAATTTGCCTCAAAAAAGTTGATGAACGACTGCCACCTCCGAGCGGACCCCTGTAACGAACCAATCTGAGAAACCCCGGCATGTTGCTGACCCATACCCCCGACGTCGGGGGCTCCGAGCCCCCCCCCATCGGGGCAGAATCCGTCTCCGGGCCACCAGGGAAGCAAAGGCCAAAACGTCAGCCTCTCTCTCTCCCCCCCCACCCCCCCGCCCCGCCCCTGGGCTCCCGGATCTTCCGACACTCCGAATATCGCCACCTCCGGGGTCGGAGTCACCCTCCCTTCCAGGGTCTCGGGATATGGGGCGCGATGCTCCGATCGCGGGACTGAGCGTCCGCGCCGTCGCGTTTCGCGAATGCGCGAAACGGGCGCGGGCACGAGCGGTTCTGGCCCCCACAGGGGCCCAGCCCGGCGCTGGAGGGGTTCACGCCGCTGCAGCCTCACTTCCTGGCGCGCGCTGGGGGCGGCGCCGACCCGCGCCCGCGCGGTGGCTTCACGGAACGCGCCGGCCCCGACGCAACCTGGCGCGGGGGTTCTGGGGCCGGACGCGCAACAAAGTAGGCCCCGGATGGGGGGGGGGGGGGGGGGGACAGAGGCCGGCCCGCCGATCGGTGGGCCCCGATCGCGGGCCAGACCCCATCGGAGGCCCCCCCCCCCCCTCAGCCCCCCGACCCTTCGCGCAGAGTTCCCGTCGGCAGCGACCAAGGGCGAACCCCGCCGGCGGGGACTCTGCTTTTTCCGCGCGGCCGCTCGGCTCGTCCGGGCCGGAGAATCGGCGGCTCCGCCGCGTATAGCAGCCCGCGACCGGCGCCGCGCCAGACGCCCGAAACATGTGTACACGATGGGCAGGACTTCCCCCACACCTCTCCTCCACCTACTCAATAAGCCTGGTCATCCAGGCCGCAGTGATATGAGCCCCGTGGACCACCTTGAACTGGATCTAAGCCTGGCACACGACGAGGACGCGTTAACTCTCCTCAGGGCCTCCTCACATAGCCCAACCTCCAACTCCTCCCCCCCGCCCCCCAACTCTTAGTCCCACTTCCTCTTCACCTCCCCTATTGGAGCTCCTTCCCACTCCATCAGTTCCGGGACCTTCCCCTCCCCAACTCCTATTTTTGACGTCACCTTGTTGATGCACGATCAATTACACCAAGACGAGAGCAGAATGTAATCGAGGCTTTATTACACTGAGGTGTGTGGCCTCCTACAGCAGCTGACAAAATGGCTGCTGTATAGGGAGCACACATATTTATACTCCGCCTACTGGGCGGAGCCAGCAGGCAGGGATCTACCCCCGTACCTGTAGTACAGGGGCCTTACCGTAAAGCACCTTTATCAACATCCTATATATACAATATATACATCAGTGGTGGCTACCACACGTGTCCTGTGGCCCCCTTTGTGGGAGGCACGGAAACCTCGGGACCTGCCTCCAAACAAAATCCCGCACTTGCAAGTACCGGAACCCATTCCCACCTGGTGACTCAAACTCTTCCTCTAGCTCCTCCAAACCCGGAATGCCCTCCTCAATAAAAAGATCTCCAAATCTCTCAACCCCTGCCACCTCCTGCCAGCCCCCCCCCCCCCCCCCACCCCCCCCCCCCCCCCCCCCCCGGAGCCAACCGATGGGTGCCACTACCCCTGGGCTTGTGGAGTACCGAGCCGGCGAGAACGGCAGAGGTGTCTTCTGGCTATCTCTGCTCCTCTTCGGGCTTGGTCTATCGCATTGACCATGTTCTGGCAAACTCTTTGACATAGAACATACAGTGCAGAAGGAGGCCATTCAGCCCATCGAGTCTGCACCGACCCACTTAAGCCCTCACTTCCACCCTATCCCCATAACCCCTCCGAATCGTTTTTGGTCACTAAGGGCAATTTATCATGGCCAATCCACCTAAGCTGCACATTTCATGCTTCATTGACCCAATTAGATCCCCATAGAATTTGAAAGAGTTCTATCATTGCAACCGCCCCCCCCCCCCCCCCCCACCCCCCGTCAGTTTCCTCTTTTCTACAGTGAAGAACCCCAACCTTTCCTGCTCAATCTTTCCTGGTGAATTCGAACCTCTCGTTTCTCTCTCAGCTGTCAAATGTATTTCATTTCCTCCTGCTGCGTGCGTTCTTCTGCTGGTTACACATATCCAACGGGAAGCGGTCGCAAGCCTCTACTCTCACTAGCTCCAAAGAGGCGCTGAAATAAAAGGACTTGAATTTGCAAAAAGAAATGAAAATCGCTTATTGTTGCAAGTAGGCTTCAAATGAAGTTACTGTGGAAAAGCCCCTAGTCGCCACATTCCGGCGCCTGTTCGGGGAGGCCGGGACGGGAATTGAACCTGCGTTGCTGGCCTGCCTTGGTCCGCTTTCAAACCCTGTGCTAAACCAGCCCCTTATAATTTATAATCACATCTTCAGGATGTGCCAAAGTAGTTTGGCCTCCATGAAGTTTCTGCGGCGTTGGGCGTGCGGCCGATTGCTTTCTGGGTCGAGCTCCGAGGTTCGAGTCCGCCATGGGGCACGGCGAGACCGCCACCGTGCGCACGCGCGGCATCCGACCCCCGAAGGCCGCCTTGGAGAGCGCTTACCCGGAGATCAGAGGCTGAATGCCCTTGACTGCTGAAGTGACGCGCGACAACGCAGAATCGCCGAGCAGAAACTTATAGCCAAGTTCCGCACACACGAGTGCCGCCTCAACCGGGACCTGGGATTCATTTCATAGAATTTACAGTGCAGAAGGAGGCCATTTGGCCCATCGAGTCTGCACCGGCTCTTGGAAAGAGCACCCCACCCAAGGTCAACACCCAAGCTCAACACGATTCATGTCGCATTACATTCACCCCCCCCACCATCTGGCCTGCGAAATCCTCCCAACTGTCCTGGCTTGGTACAATTCACACCTCTTTAACCTGGGGTTACCCCATCTCTGGATCTGTAAAGATTTAATCACCTGCTAATGCTCGCATTCCAAGCATTGTCTGGCATCTTTGAATCTATCTATATACATGTTTCCGGAACATACCTCTTCATTCACCTGAGGAAGGAGCAGCGCTCCGAAAGCTAGTGACATCGAAACGAACCTGTTGGACTTTAACCTGGTGTTGTAAGACTTCTTACTGTGCTCACCCCAGTCCAACGCCGGCATCTCCACATCATAACCTTTTTTGGACGAAGGGTAATTTATCACGGCCAATCCACCTAACCTGCGCGTCTTTGGACTGTGGGAGGAAACCGGAGCACCCGGAGGAAACCCACGCACACACGGGGAGAACGTGCAGACTCCGCACAGACAGTGACCAAAGCCGGAATCGAACGTGGGACCATGGAGCTGTGAAGTAACTGTGCTAATCACTGTTCTACCGTGTTGTCCTGAGATTACATACAACAAACGTGCAGAAGGAGTCCATTCGGCCCATCGAGTCTGCACCGACCCACTTAAGACCTCACTTCCCACCCATCCCCATAACCCAGTAACCCCTCCTAACCTTTTCAACAGTTTATCGTGGCCAATCCACCTAACCCGTACGTCTTTGGACTGTGGGAGGAAACCGGAGCACCCGGAGGAAACCCACGCAGACACGGGGAGGATGTGCAGACTCCGCACAGACAGTGACCCAGCGGGGAATCGAACCTGGGACCCTGGAGCTGTGAAGCCACAGTGCTAACCACTTGTGCTGCCCCTAAATTATTTCTTGTTTCATTATTTGATTAGGACAGTGTAGAGGGAGCTTTACTCTGTATCTAACCCTGTGCTGTACCTGTCCTGGGAGTGTTTGATGGGGACAGCATAGAGGGAGCTTTACTCTGTATCTAAACCCGTGCTGTACCTGTCCTGGGAGTGTTTGATGGGGACAGTTTAGAGGGAGCTTTACTCTGTATCTAACCCCGTGCTATACCTATCCTGGGAGTGTTTGATGGGGACAGTGTAGAGGGAGCTTTACTCTGGATCTAACCCCGTGCTGTACCTGTCCTGGGAGTGTTTGATGGGGACAGTGTAGAGGGAGCTTTACTCTGTATCTAACCCCGTGCTGGACCTGTCCTGGGAGTGTTTGATGGGGACAGTGTAGAGGGAGCTTTACTCTGTATCTAACCCCGAGCTGTACCTGTCCTGGGAGTGTTTGATGGGGACAGTGTAGAGGGAGCTTTACTCTGTATCTAACCCCGTGCTGTACCTGTCCTGGGAGCGTTTGATGGGGACAGTGTAGAGGGAGCTTTACTCTGTATCTAACCCCGTGCTGTACCTGTCCTGGGAGCGTTTGATGGGGACAGTGTAGAGGGAGCTTTACTCTGTATCTAACCCCGTGCTGTACCTGTCCTGGGAGCGTTTGATGGGGCCAGTGTAGAGGGAGCTTTACTCTGTATCTAACCCCGTGCTGTACCTGTCCTGGGAGCGTTTGATGGGGACAGTGTAGAGGGAGCTTTACTCTGTATATAACCCCGTGCTGTACCTGTCCTGGGAGCGTTTGATGGGGACAGTGTAGAGGGAGCTTTACTCTGTATCTGACCCCGTGCTGTACCTGTCCTGGGAGCGTTTGATGGGGCCAGTGTAGAGGGAGCTTTACTCTGTATCTAACCCCGTGCTGTACCTGTCCTGGGAGTGTTTGATGGGGACAGTGTAGAGGGAGCTTTACTCTGTATCTAACCCCGTGCTGTCCCTGTCCTGGGAGTGTTTGATGGGGACAGTGTAGAGGGAGCTTTACTCTGTATCTAAACCCGTGCTGTACCTGTCCTGGGAGTGTTTGATGGGGACAGTGTAGGGGGAGCTTTACTCTGTATCTAACCCCGTGCTGTACCTGTCCTGGGAGTGTTTGATGGGGACAGTGTAGAGGGAGCTTTACTCAGTATCTAACCCCGTGCTGTACCTGTCCCTGGGAGTGTTTGATGGGGTCAGTGTAGAGGGAGCTTTACTCTGTATCTAACCTCGTGCTGTACCTGTCCTGGGGAGTGTTTGATGGGGACAGTGTAGAGGGAGCTTCACTCTCTATCTAACCCCGTGCTGTACCTGTCCTGGGAGTGTTTGATGTGGACAGTGTAGAGGGGGCTTTACTCTGTATCTAACCCCGTGCTGTCCCTGTCCTGGGAGTGTTTGATGGGGACAGTGTAGAGGGAGCTTTGCTTTGTATCTAACCCCGTGCTGTACCTGTCCTGGGAGTGTTTGATGGGGACAGTGTAGAGGGAGCTTTACTCTGTATCTAACCCCGTGCTGTACCTGTCCTGGGAGCGTTTGATGGGGACAGTGTAGAGGGAGCTTTACTCTGTATCTAACCCCGTGCTGTACCTGTCCTGGGAGCGTTTGATGGGGACAGTGTAGAGGGAGCTTTACTCTGTATCTAACCCCGTGCTGTACCTGTCCTGGGAGCGTTTGATGGGGACAGTGTAGAGGGAGCTTTACTCTGTATCTAACCCCGTGCTGTACCTGTCCTGGGAGTGTTTGGTGGGGACAGTGTAGAGGGAGCTTTACTCTGTATCTAACCCCGTGCTGGACCTGTCCTGGGAGTGTTTGATGTGGACAGTGTAGAGGGAGCTTTACTCTGTATCTAACCCCGTGCTGTCCCTGTCCTGGGAGTGTTTGATGGGGACAGTGTAGAGGGAGCTTTACTCTGTATCTAAACCCGTGCTGTACCTGTCCTGGGAGTGTTTGATGGAGACAGTGTAGGGGGAGCTTTACTCTGTATCTAACCCCGTGCTGTACCTGTCCTGGGAGTGTTTGATGGGGACAGTGTAGAGGGAGCTTCACTCTGTATCTAACCCCGTGCTGTCCCTATCCTGGGAGTGTTTGATGGGGACAGTGTAGAGGGAGCTTTACTCTGTATCTAACCCCCGTGCTGTACTTGTCCTGGGAGTGTTTGATGGGGACAGTGTAGAGGGAGCTTTACTCTGTATCTAACCCCGTGCTGTACCTGTCCTGGGAGTGTTTGATGGGGACTGTGTAGAGGGAGCTTTACTCTGTATCTAACCCCGTGCTGTACCTGTCCTGGGAGAGTTTGATGGGGACAGTGTAGAGGGAGCTTTACTCTGTACCTAACCCCGTGCTGTACTTGTCCTGGGAGTGTTTGATGGGGACAGTGTAGAGGGAGCTTTACTCTGTATCTAACCCGTGCTGTACCTGTCCTGGGAGTGTTTGATGGGGACAGTGTAGAGGGAGCTTTACTCTGTATCTAACCCCCGTGCTGTACCTGTCCTGGGAGCGTTTGATGGGGACAGTGTAGAGGAGCTTTACTCTGTATCTAACCCCGTGCTGTACCTGTCCTGGGAGCGTTTGATGGGGACAGTGTAGAGGGAGCTTTACTCTGTATCTAACCCCGTGCTGTACCTGTCCTGGGAGTGTTTGGTGGGGACAGTGTAGAGGGAGCTTTACTCTGTATCTAACCCCGTGCTGGACCTGTCCTGGAGTGTTTGATGTGGACAGTGTAGAGGGAGCTTTACTCTGTATCTAACCCCGTGCTGTCCCTGTCCTGGGAGTGTTTGATGGGGACAGTGTAGAGGGAGCTTTACTCTGTATCTAAACCCGTGCTGTACCTGTCCTGGGAGTGTTTGATGGAGACAGTGTAGGGGGAGCTTTACTCTGTATCTAACCCCGTGCTGTACCTGTCCTGGGAGTGTTTGATGGGGACAGTGTAGAGGGAGCTTCACTCTGTATCTAACCCCGTGCTGTCCCTATCCTGGGAGTGTTTGATGGGGACAGTGTAGAGGGAGCTTTACTCTGTATCTAACCCCGTGCTGTACTTGTCCTGGGAGTGTTTGATGGGGACAGTGTAGAGGGAGCTTTACTCTGTATCTAACCCCGTGCTGTACCTGTCCTGGGAGTGTTTGATGGGGACTGTGTAGAGGGAGCTTTACTCTGTATCTAACCCCGTGCTGTACCTGTCCTGGGAGAGTTTGATGGGGACAGTGTAGAGGGAGCTTTACTCTGTATCTAACCCCGTGCTGTACCTGTCCTGGGAGAGTTTGATGGGGACAGTGTAGAGGGAGCTTTACTCTGTACCTAACCCCGTGCTGTACTTGTCCTGGGAGTGTTTGATGGGGACTGTGTAGAGGGAGCTTTACTCTGTATCTAACCCCGTGCTGTACCTGTCCTGGGAGAGTTTGATGGGGACAGTGTAGAGGGAGCTTTACTCTGTATCTAACCCCGTGCTGCCCCTGTCCTGGGAGTGTTTGATGGGGACAGTGTAGAGGGAGCTTTACCTCTGTACCTAACACCGTGCTGTACCTGTCCTGGGAGTGTTTGATGGGGACTGTGTAGAGGGGGCTTTACTCTGTATCTCACCCGTGCTGTACCTGTCCTGGGAGTGTTTGATGGGAACAGTGTAGAGGGAGCTTTACTCTGTATCTAACCCCGTGCTGTACTTGTCCTGGGAGTGTTTGATGGGGACAGTGTAGAGGGAGCTTCACTCTGTATCTAACCCCGTGCTGTCCCTGTCCTGGCGGTGTTTGATGCCTTGGTTGGCCACGGAAGAGGGGAATGTGTTCCAGATTGAGAAGCTGGACCTCCCGATGATGAGTTGGCGATGAATCACCCTGAGGGGAATGTTGCAGCCTGTCGTTCAGTGCGCTGAGTCTTATCGCCGTCAACGGATAATTAATCTCCCCCCCCCGCAACCCGCCCCTCGCCTCTGCTGTGTCTGGGACCCTCAGGGCATAGCACACATCTGCAAAACTGCCAACGTGTGAGGTCCAATCATTACTGGCAGCTTGCAGGTACCGAAGCACGTCCTCTGCTAAATTAACTTGTTTCCACCCCTTGACGGGGCACAGGGAGTGGAGGGGGGATTGGCTAGTGCGCTGGGGGGTGTATTAAGACCTTGTCCCAGGAGTTA
>NC_092728.1:17631461-17646461 GCF_047496885.1 Scyliorhinus torazame
TCCGGGAGGCGGGGAGACTGAGCGGGTCCGGGAGGCGGGGAGACTGAGCGGGTCCGGGAGGCGGGGAGACTGAGCGGGTCCGGGAGGCGGGGAGACTGAGCGGGATGGCGAGGCGGGGAGAGGGAGCGGGTCCGGGAGACGGGGAGACTGAGCGGGATGGCGAGGCGGGGAGACTGAGCGGGTCCGGGAGGCGGGGACAGAGCGGGATGGCGAGGCGGGGAGAGGGAGCGGGTCCGGGAGGCGGGGACAGAGCGGGATGGCGAGGCGGGGAGAGGGAGCGGGTCCGGGAGACGGGGAGACTGAGCGGGATGGCGAGGCAGACGCAGGGAGAGATGGAGATCATGTTTTCAGACTCCTTGCCTCAGCAAGGGTTAACCTGCAGCCCCACTCCCCGGCTCATCCTCCACTGTGCAGCCTGCGGCTTGCTGGGAGTGGGAGCTGTTGTCACTCGGGAGGCAGCGCTGAACCTGCAAACAATCGGCTGGAGTGTCTGAGACCTGCGGATCCAGAGAGTTTCGATTCACCCCACTCCCCCGCTGCTCTTATCTGACTCTGTCCCAGACACCATCTCACTGCAGTCTGTCTGTGACAGTCTGTCTGTGAGACACTGTCTGTGACAGTCTGTCTGTGAGACACTGTGCCGTCGATACTGGGGGGGGCAACGAGGAGGCTTCTGACTATTATAAATGTGTATGGTGATATTCGCCCCGGTAAGGGAAATCTCTTCCATTTCTCCCAGTTTGAACTCCTTTGGGTGAGTGACTGAGTGTGTGAGTTACGGAGGGTGTGAGTTACGGAGGAGGGAGTGAGTTACAGAGGAGGATGTGATTGAGGAGGAGGCAGTGATTTCCACAGGCATTTGTAGTCCGTGATGATGAGTTCTCTACGTTCTCGATAATAATTAATTTGCACTTGCCTCCTCAAAGTCCAACATTTCTTTGAACTGTTTCCAGTCGGAGGTCATTGCTTCACTCCAGTCTTTATATCTCACTATGCCTCGTTCTACTCTTCGGGAGCACCAAATGATGCATTTGAACCCCCTACTTCAGTGGGTTGAGCCCCCCACCCCCACTAATCGATGCCCAACCTGTGTCGCACTGTCAGAGGGTCAGTGCTGAGGGAGCGCCGCACTGTCGGAGGGTCAGTGCTGAGGGAGCGCCGCACTGTCGGAGGGTCAGTGCTGAGGGAGCGCCGCACTGTCGGAGGGTCAGTGCTGAGGGAGCGCCGCACTGTCGGAGGGTCAGTGCTGAGGGAGCGCCGCACTGTTGGAGGGTCAGTGCTGAGGGAGCGCCGCACTGTCGGAGGGTCAGTGCTGGGGGAGCGCTGCACTGTCGGAAGGTCAGGCTTGAGGGAGCGCCGCACTGTCGGAGGGACAGTGCTGAGGGAGCGCCGCACTGTCGGAGGGTCAGTGCTGAGGGAGCGCCGCACTGTCGGAGGGTCAGTGCTGAGGGAGCGCCGCACTGTTGGAGGATCAGTGCTGAGGGAGCGCCGCACTGTCGGAGGGTCAGTGCTGAGGGAGCGCCGCACTGTTGGAGGGTCAGTGCTGAGGGAGCGCCGCACTGTCAGAGGGTCAGTGCTGAGGGAGTGCCGCACTGACGGAGGGTCAGTGCTGAGGGAGCGCCGCACTGTCAGAGGGTCAGTGCTGAGGGAGCGCCGCACTGTCGGAGGGTCAGTGCTGAGGGAGCTTTACTCTGTATCTAACCCCGTGCTGTACCTGTCCTGGGAGTGTTTGATGGGGACAGTGGAGAGGGAGTATATGTGTTTACACTAGGGTTAAGGTGATAATGAGATGTGCGCTGGGTGTATCTGTGAGCTTCCAGCAGTGTCTCGGAGGGGAAGTTGGGAGAAAGCTGTGTTAGATCTTGCCGAAGTTCAGAAAGGTTGTAATTTATTTATGAAGCCACTAATGCATTTAAATGAGGTTATCTATTCAAAGCTTTTAAAGATTGTCCGTTAAATAATTTAGAGCACATTTGTTCACTAACTCCCGTGAATCTTCATAGATTTGAAAATAATTAAACCACAAGCTGCCTTTGCAAACATGATGGGTGGTGGGAGGGGCCTTCATATTGTCTCTGTCTCTCTCTCTCTCTCTCTGTCTCTCTCTCTGTCTCTGTCTCTGTCTCTGTCTCTGTCTCTCTCTCTCTCTCTCTCTCTGTCTCTCTCTCTCTCTCTGTCTCTGTCTCTCTCTCTCTGTCTCTCTCTCTCTCTGTCTCGCTCTCTCTCTGTCACTCTCTTTCTCCCGCTCGCCGCCTGTCGCTCGCCGCCTGTCGCTCTCCCGCTCGCCGCCTGTCGCTCGCCGCCTGTCGATCTCCCGCTCGCCGCCTGTCGATCTCCCGCTCGCCGCCTGTCGATCTCCCGCTCGCCGCCTGTCGATCTCCCGCACGCCGCCTGTCGCTCTCCCGCTCGCCGCCTGTCGCTCTCTCGCTCGCCGCCTGTCGATCTCCCGCTCGCCGCCTGTCGCTCTCCCGCTCGCCGCCTGTCGCTCGCCGCCTGTCGATCTCCCGCTCGCCGCCTGTCGATCTCCCGCTCGCCGCCTGTCGCTCGCCGCCTGTCGCTCTCTCGCTCGCCGCCTGTCGCTCTCCCACCTGTCGCTCTCTCGCTCGCTGCCTGTCGCTCTCCCGCTCGCCGCCTGTCGCTCTCTCGCTCGCCGCCTGTCGCTCTCTAGCTCGCCGCCTGTCGCTCTCCCGCTCGCCGCCTGTCGCTCTCCCGCTCGCCGTCTGTCACGCTCGCCACCTGTCGCGTTCCCGCTCGCCGCCTGTCGTGCTAGCCGCCTGTCGCGCTCCCACTCGCCGCTTGTCACGCTCCCACTCGCCGCCTGTCGCGCTCGCCGCCTGTCGCGTTCCCACTCGCCGCCTGTCGCGCTCGCCGCCTGTCGCGTCGCCTGTCACTCACCACCTGTCGCGCTCCCGCTCGCCGCCTGTCCCGCTCCCGCTTGCCGCCTGCCGCGCTCCTGCTCGCTGCCTGTCGCACTCCCGCTCGCTGCCTGTCACTCGCCGCCTGCTGCGCTCCCGCTCGCTGCCTGCCACGCTCCTGCTCACCGCCTGTCACTCGCTGCCTGTCGCGCTCCCGCTTGCTGCCTGCCACGCTCCTGCTCGCCGCCTGTCACTCGCCGCCTGTCGCGCTCCTGCTCGCTGCCTGTCACGCTCCCACTCGCCGCCTGCCGCGCTCCCGCTCGCTACCTGCCACGCTCCCGCTCGCCGCCTGTCGCGCTCCCGCTCGCCGCCTGTCGCGCTCCCGCTCGCCGCCTGTCCCGCTCCCGCTCGCCTCCTGTCCCGCTCCCGCTCGCCGCCTGTCCCGCTCCCGCTCGCCGCCTGTCCCGCTCCCGCTCGCCGCCTGTCCCGCTCCCGCTCGCCGCCTGTCCCGCTCCCGCTCGCCGCCTGTCCCGCTCCCGCTCGCCGCCTGTCCCGCTCCCGCTCGCCGCCTGTCCCGCTCCCGCTCGCCGCCTGTCCCGCTCCCGCTCGCCGCCTGTCCCGCTCCCGCTCGCCGCCTGTCCCTCTCCCGCTCGCCGCCTGTCCCTCTCCCGCTCGCCGCCTGTCCCTCTCCCGCTCGCCGCCTGTCCCGCTCCCGCTCGCCGCCTGTCCCGCTCCCGTTCGCCGCCTGTCCCGCTCCCGCTCGCCGCCTGTCGCTCGCCGCCTGTCGCTCTCCCGCTCGCCGCCTGTCGCTCGCCGCCTGTCGATCTCCCGCTCGCCGCCTGTCGCTCTCTCGCTCGCCGCCTGTCGCTCTCCCACCTGTCGATCTCCCACTCGCCGCCTGTCGCTCTCCCGCTCGCCGCCTGTCGATCTCCCGCTCGCCGCCTGTCGCTCGCCGCCTGTCGCTCTCTCGCTCGCCGCCTGTCGCTCTCCCACCTGTCGCTCTCCCGCTCGCCGCCTGTTGCTCTCCCGCTCGCTGCCTGTCGCTCTCTCGCTCGCCGCCTGTCGCTCTCTCGCTCGCCGCCTGTCGCTCTCCCGCCTGTCGCTCTCCCGCTCGCCGCCTGTCGCTCTCCCGCTCGCCGCCTGTCGCTCTCCCGCTCGCCGCCTGTCGCTCTCTCGCTCGCCGCCTGTCGCTCTCTCGCTCGCCGCCTGTCGCTCTCCCGCTCGCCGCCTGTCGCTCTCCCGCTCGCCGCCTGTCACGCTCGCCGCCTGTCATGCTAGCCGCCTGTCGCGCTCCCACTCGCCGCTTGTCACGCTCCCACTCGCCGCCTGTCGCGCTCGCCGCCTGTCGCGTTCCCACTCGCCGCCTGTCGCCTCGCCTGTCACTCACCGCCTGTCCCGCTCCCGCTTGCCGCCTGCCGCGCTCCTGCTCGCCGCCTGTCGCACTCCCGCTCGCTGCCTGTCACTCGCCGCCTGCTGCGCTCCCGCTCGCTGCCTGCCACGCTCCTGCTCGCCGCCTGTCACTCGCTGCCTGTCGCGCTCCCGCTTGCTGCCTGCCACGCTCCTGCTCGCCGCCTGTTACTCGCCGCCTGTCGCGCTCCCCGCTCGCTGCCTGCCACGCTCCCGCTCGCTGCCTGTCACGCTCCCACTCGCCGCCTGCTGCACTCCCGCTCGCCGCCTGTCGCGCTCCCGCTCGCCGCCTGTCTCTCTCCCGCTCGCCGCCTGTCGCGCTCCCCGCTCGCCGCCTGTCGCGCTCCCGCTCGCCGCCTGTCCCGCTCCCGCTCGCCGCCTGTCCCGCTCCCGCTCGCCGCCTGTCCCGCTCGCCGCCTGTCCCGCTCCCGCTCGCCGCCTGTCCCGCTCCCGCTCGCCGCCTGTCCCGCTCCCGCTCGCCGCCTGTCCCGCTCCCGCTCGCCGCCTGTCCCGCTCCCGCTCGCCGCCTGTCCCGCTCCCGCTCGCCGCCTGTCCCGCTCCCGCTCGCCGCCTGTCCCGCTCCCGCTCGCCGCCTGTCGCTCTCTAGCTCGCCGCCTGTCGCTCTCCCGCTCGCCGCCTGTCGCTCTCCCGCTCGCCGTCTGTCACGCTCGCCACCTGTCGCGTTCCCGCTCGCCGCCTGTCGTGCTAGCCGCCTGTCGCGCTCCCACTCGCCGCCTGTCGCGCTCGCCGCCTGTCGCGTTCCCACTCGCCGCCTGTCGCGCTCGCCGCCTGTCGCGTCGCCTGTCACTCACCACCTGTCGCGCTCCCGCTCGCCGCCTGTCCCGCTCCCGCTTGCCGCCTGCCGCGCTCCTGCTCGCTGCCTGTCGCACTCCCGCTCGCTGCCTGTCACTCGCCGCCTGCTGCGCTCCCGCTCGCTGCCTGCCACGCTCCTGCTCGCCGCCTGTCACTCGCTGCCTGTCGCGCTCCCGCTTGCTGCCTGCCACGCTCCTGCTCGCCGCCTGTCACTCGCCGCCTGTCGCGCTCCTGCTCGCTGCCTGTCACGCTCCCACTCGCCGCCTGCCGCGCTCCCGCTCGCTACCTGCCACGCTCCCGCTCGCCGCCTGTCGCGCTGCCGCTCGCCGCCTGTCGCGCTGCCGCTCGCCGCCTGTCGCGCTGCCGCTCGCCGCCTGTCCCGCTCCCGCTCGCCGCCTGTCCCGCTCCCGCTCGCCGCCTGTCCCGCTCCCGCTCGCCGCCTGTCCCTCTCCCGCTCGCCGCCTGTCCCGCTCCCGCTCGCCGCCTGTCCCGCTCCCGCTCGCCGCCTGTCCCGCTCCCGTTCGCCGCCTGTCGCTCGCCGCCTGTCGCTCTCCCGCTCGCCGCCTGTCGCTCGCCGCCTGTCGATCTCCCGCTCGCCGCCTGTCGCTCTCTCGCTCGCCGCCTGTCGCTCTCCCACCTGTCGATCTCCCACTCGCCGCCTGTCGCTCTCCCGCTCGCCGCCTGTCGCTCGCCGCCTGTCGATCTCCCGCTCGCCGCCTGTCGCTCGCCGCCTGTCGCTCTCTCGCTCGCCGCCTGTCGCTCTCCCACCTGTCGCTCTCCCGCTCGCCGCCTGTTGCTCTCCCGCTCGCTGCCTGTCGCTCTCTCGCTCGCCGCCTGTCGCTCTCTCGCTCGCCGCCTGTCGCTCTCCCGCCTGTCGCTCTCCCCCTCGCCGCCTGTCGCTCTCCCGCTCGCCGCCTGTCGCTCTCTCGCTCGCCGCCTGTCGCTCTCTCGCTCGCCGCCTGTCGCTCTCCCGCTCGCCGCCTGTCGCTCTCCCGCTCGCCGCCTGTCGCTCTCCCGCTCGCCGCCTGTCACGCTCGCCGCCTGTCATGCTAGCCGCCTGTCGCGCTCCCACTCGCCGCTTGTCACGCTCCCACTCGCCGCCTGTCGCGCTCGCCGCCTGTCGCGTTCCCACTCGCCGCCTGTCGCCTCGCCTGTCACTCACCGCCTGTCCCGCTCCCGCTTGCCGCCTGCCGCGCTCCTGCTCGCCGCCTGTCGCACTCCCGCTCGCTGCCTGTCACTCGCCGCCTGCTGCGCTCCCGCTCGCTGCCTGCCACGCTCCTGCTCGCCGCCTGTCACTCGCTGCTTGTCGCGCTCCCGCTTGCTGCCTGCCACGCTCCTGCTCGCCGCCTGTTACTCGCCGCCTGTCGCGCTCCCGCTCGCTGCCTGTCGCGCTCCCGCTCGCTGCCTGTCACGCTCCCACTCGCCGCCTGCTGCACTCCCGCTCGCCGCCTGTCGCGCTCCCGCTCGCCGCCTGTCGCGCTCCCGCTCGCCGCCTGTCGCGCTCCCGCTCGCCGCCTGTCGCGCTCCCGCTCGCCGCCTGTCCCGCTCCCGCTCGCCGCCTGTCCCGCTCCCGCTCGCCGCCTGTCCCGCTCGCCGCCTGTCCTGCTCCCGCTCGCCGCCTGTCCCGCTCCCGCTCGCCGCCTGTCCCGCTCCCGCTCGCCGCCTGTCGCGCTCCCGCTCGCCGCCTGTCGCGCTCCCGCTCGCCGCCTGTCCCGCTCCCGCTCGCCGCCTGTCCCGCTCCCGCTCGCCGCCTGTCCCGCTCGCCGCCTGTCCCGCTCCCGCTCGCCGCCTGTCCCGCTCCCGCTCGCCGCCTGTCCCGCTCCCGCTCGCCGCCTGTCCCGCTCCCGCTCGCCGCCTGTCCCGCTCCCGCTCGCCGCCTGTCCCGCTCCCGCTCGCCGCCTGTCCCGCTCCCGCTCGCCGCCTGTCCCGCTCGCCGCCTGTCCCGCTCCCGCTCGCCGCCTGTCCCGCTCCCGCTCGCCGCCTGTCCCGCTCCCGCTCGCCGCCTGTCCCGCTCCCGCTCGCCGCCTGTCCCGCTCCCGCTCGCCGCCTGTCCCGCTCCCGCTCGCCGCCTGTCCCGCTCCCGCTCGCCGCCTGTCCCGCTCCCGCTCGCCGCCTGTCCCGCTCCCGCTCGCCGCCTGTCGGGAGAGAAGACGACAGACAGACAGAGACAGATCCGGAGGCAGATAGCGAGGGAGAGGCAGACATGGAGAAGCATTGCCCCGTGTACCACTTGCAGTGTTGTCACCCGTTCTTGATGAACGATTTCCCTGCGTGTGTGTCGGAGCCCCAACTCGGACCCTCTCTCATCATCTCGCTATCGTTCTTTGTCTCCCGCAGATTTTTGCCATCTTTGCGTTTGCAACTTGCGGCAGCTATTCCGGAGAATTCCGCCTCAGCGTCGAGTGCATCAACAGGAGCGAGAGCAACCTCGACATTAGGGTGCAGTTTGAATATCCATTCAGGTAACGCGCAGTGTGGCAAAGTGGTGTTTAAAAACCGGGCGTGCTTCCTGCCCCTCACTCGGCCCGCCAACCCCCACGAGGGGGCCGGCGGCCGGACGGCTGGTCCGTGATGCGAAGCGAGGCTCACAGCCGCGGGTTCGATTTCCGTTGCCGGCTGAGGTGATCCGTGTAGGCCCCCCCCCCTTCTCAACCTTGCCCCCCTCGCCTGAGGCGCGTGATCCTCGGGTGAAATCATCACCGCCTCCCGGGCACACCTGACCACTTGCCCCTTCAGCAATATCTCCATTGCCCTCTTTTCGAGGGCGAGTCTGCTCCCTCCGCCCCTTTCGAGCTGTGCCTTCCCGATCACAATTCTCCTCTGCTCCCCCCGGATCATAATCGGACGCGATATTCCAGAGATCTTTTCTCAATTTAGCGTACCCAATTCTTTTTTTCCAATTAAGGGGCAATTTAGCCGCGGCCAATCCACCTAACCCGCACATCTTTGGGTTGTGGGGGCGAAACCCTCGCAGACACTGGGAGAATGTGCAAACTCCACACGGACAGTGACCCAGGGCCGGGATCGAACCTGGGATCTCGGCGCCGTGAGGCAGCAGTGCTAACCCACTGCACCACCGTGCTGCCCTTTCCAGAGGGGTATTTAATAAAGGTTTCTGATTTTTGAATCTATTCCCCAATTAATAAACTCGGATCCACGAAGCTCTATTCATTACAGGCAGTGTTATGGGCCAGGGTTTAGAGAACCCCAAAGTGTATCATGGAGTTCACCTGACCCACAACTTTTACTAGATTGTGCTGTGGGGAGCACACGGCCCACTCTACAGGTGTGGGACAGCAGAAATGGAAAAGTATTTTTTAAAACAAAACAATGTTTATTCTATGAACTCAAGTTAACCTTTTTAAAACATACAGTGAACATCTTAGCAACCATTAATTCAAATACAACCCCCAAAGAATACAACACTAAGTAATCCTTTAAGCTTTCTTTTTAACATCCATATGACTTAAAACACCTTTTACCAGAAGCCCATCAGGTTAAAGTCACTACTGTTATTAGTTTTAAATCACCAGGATCGATTTACAGTCTCTAGATTACAGAGAGAGACTAATACACCTTCTGGCTGTGACTGCAGCTATCCAGCTCCGAAAACGAAACTAAAACACACCCTGCAGCAATCAGCCTAAAACGAAAGTAAAACGCTGACACAGTCCAGCCCCACCCACTCTCTGACATCACTGCAGTAATAAACACCCATTTCTTAAAGGTACTCTCACTACAGATATTTATATACGCACCCATTTATAAAGACCCATTTCTTAAAGGTACACTCACATGACAGCATACAGCTCCAGAAACAGTCCATTCGGCCTCTCTTCTCCCCGTTGGTGTTTTCTGTCCCCAATCATAGAAAATAGCAGGAGGAGCCTGCTCCGTCATTCATCACAATCATGGCTGATCGTCGGCAACTCAATAGCCTAATCCCACTTTCCCCCATATCCTTTGACCCCCTTCGCCCTAAGGGGAAGCGCGGTAGCACAGTGGTTCGCACAATTGCTTCACAGCGCCAGGGGTCCCTGGTTCGATTCCCGGCTTGGGTCACTGTCTGTGCGGAGTCTGCACATTCTCCCCGTGTGTGTGTGGGTTTCCTCCGGGTGCTCCGGTTTCCTCCCGCAGTCCAAAGACGTGCAGGTTAGGTGGATTGGCCGTGATAAATTGCCCTTAGTGTCCAAAATTGCCCTTAGTGTCCATAAAGGTTAATTGGGGGTTACTGGGCTCCGAGGATATGTAAAGGCACTGTAAATTCTATGATCTAAGTGGTATATCTAACTGCTTTTTGAAAACATACAATGTTTTGGCCTCAGCTACTTCCTGTGGTAACAAATTCCACAGGCCGACCACTCTCTGGGAGAAGTTTCTCTTCATCACTGATTATCATAAGACATAGGAGCTGAATTAGGCCACTCGGCCCATCGAGTCTGCTCCGCCATTCAATCATGGCTGATATTTTCTCATCCCCATTCTCCTGCCTTCTCCCCATAACCCCTGATCCCCTTATTAATCAAGAACCTATCTATCTCTGTCTTAAAGACACTCGGCGAGGCTGAGTAGGTTCTTTGGGGTAGAGGATAGATGTGAAAGATGTTCAGGGAGCCCGGCGAACCATGTCCGTATGTTTTGGTCATGCCCGGCATTGGAGGGGTTCTGGAGAGGACTGGCGGGAGCAATATCCCAGGTGGTGAAAGTCCGGGACAAGCCAAGCTGGGGGCTAGCAATATCCCGGATGAGCCGGGAGTGCAGGAGGCGAAAGAGGCCGGAATTCTGGCCTTTGCGTCCCTAGTAGCCCGGCGAAGGATCTTGCTATTGTGGAAGGAGGCGAAGCCCCCCAACCTGGAGGCCTGGATAAATGATATGGCTGGGTTCATAAAGTTGGAGAGAATTAAGTTCGCTTTGAGAGGGTCTGCGCAGGGGTTCTACAGGCAGTGGAAGAGACTATCTCGCGGAGCGTTAGAAGAAGGTCGGTCAGCAGCAGCAGCAACCCTGGGAGGGGTGGGGAGGGGGGAACGAGAGACTGTTTGAGGGGATGGACGAGCGGGAGATAGCATGGAGGGTGGGGGGAAACGGTACGCGCGGCCAAGAGCCAGTGTGTAAAGCTATGTAAATATACCATCTTGTCATGTATATATCTTGCTCAGGGAGAATTTGCGTTATTTTGTTACGGGGCGGTGTGATTGTTTGTAAGGGGGAAAAAAATTGTGTTGTTAAAAAACCTTAATAAAAAATATTTTTTAAAAAATAAATAAAGACGCTCAGCGAATTGGCCTCCACAGCCTTCTGCGGCAGAGAGTCCCACAGATTCACCACCCTCTGGCTGAAGAAATCCCTCCTCATCTCTGTTTTAAAGCCTTCAGTCTGAGGCTGTGCCCTCGGGTTCTAATCACTCCGACCCCGTATCCTCAGACTGTGACCCCTGGTTCTGGACCCCCCCACCCCCCCCCCCCCATCAGGAACATCCTTCCTGCATCTACCCTGTCCAGTCATGTTCGGAATTTATAGGTTTCTATGAGATTCTTCTGAACTCCAGCGAGTACAATCCTCGCGACTCAGTCTCTCCTCAGTCCCGCCATCCCAGGAATCAGCCGGGTAAATCTTCGCTGCGCTCCCTCTCGAGCAACAACGTCCTTCCTCGGGTAAGGAGACCAAAACTATTCCGGAGTGGGGCCTCACCAAGGCCCCGTATAATTGCAGCAAGACATCCCTGCTCCTGTACTCTTGTCCCCCATATCCTTTTATATCTTCCTCCCTCATGTACCTGTCCGGCTCCTCCCTTTCAGAGGCGTTGAGTTCTGATTCACAAGCAGTTGAGGGGTGGATCTCTGGAAAAGGGACCCTCGATCCAGCGATTCCTGCCGGGAGTTCGGGAAGCGCTCACTGATTCCGCCCAATGTTCTCTCGCCCGCAGGCTGCACCAGGTGTACTTCGACGCACCGGCTTGCAAGGGGGAGAGGACCGAGCGGTACTTCCTGACCGGCGACTACTCCTCCTCCGCTGAGTTCTTCGTCACCATTGCCGTCTTCGCTTTCCTCTACTCTGCGGCTGCCACCATCGTTTACTTTTTCTTTCAGCCCAAGTACCGGGAAAACAACAAGGGTCCCATGATTGTAAGTGGCTTCCAGAAGAATCCGCGGCCGGTTCTGGCGACGCGCTCGCCGTTCCTTGCGCCCGTCAAAAATTGATCATGAGGTTTCCCCATGTCAACATGTCACGCTGTCATTTCACCCTCCCACCAGAGGTGCCGCTGTGGCGCGTGGATTTTGTTTCTCTCGCTTTCCGCCTCTCCGGCCTGGTAAATGCGGATTATTTTAGCGCCTGATTGCCGGGGGTTAACATGGAGAGCTGACTTAAATCACTGCTCCCTTGTCTTAACTCGGTTCGATCCAAAGCCCTCACTCAGATTCCCAATTGGAGGATTCAGACTCTCCAACGAGGATTGCCCAATAGGAGGCACTGGTATCTCGAGGAACAGGAGGAGGCCAATCAGCCCCTTGAGCCTGCACCGCCCCTCAGTGCCGTCGGGGCTGACCTCCTGCCTCGGGTCCTCGTATCCCTCGGGCATCTGGAAAATCTTTCACAGCTTCCCGTCTCAAATATACTCGGCAGAGCTTCCGCTGGGCTGGAGAATTCCCACCATTCCCAACGTTCGGAGTGAAGCGATTTCTCCACGCCTCAGTCCAAAATGGCCTCCCTCGGATCCTGGAATCGTGACCCCCCCCCTCCTCTCCCGCCCGGTGTTCCCCACTCTCCAGTTGTGGTGAGCCATCCTCTGGACATCGGCCCCATCTGTGTCCGCTCGACACTGAACAAATGAAGTTTTGATTCCCTCAATCTCCTGCCCTCCTCCAATGTTGTATGGTGAGTCTCACACTCAATTTATCTCTCTCACTCCTTCCCCACTCTCCCTCCTTCCCCTCTCCCCCTTCCCCCTCTCCCCCTTCCCCCTCTCCCCCTTCCCCCTCTCCCCCTTCCCCCTCCCCCCCTTCCCCCTCTCCCCCTTCCCCCTCTCCCCCTTCCCCCTCTCCCCCTTCCCCCTCTCCCCCTCCTCCCACCCCCTCCTTTCCCCCCCCCTCTCCCTCCTTCTACCTGTCCCTCCTTCCCCCTGTCCCCTCTCCCTCACTGCCCCCTTTCTTTCGGCCCCCCCTCTCCCTCTTTACCCACCTCTGCATGTGTGTGTGTCCCTCCGCGTGTCGTCCCGCTCCGTGCGGGTCTCCCCATCTCTCTTTGTACCCCACCCCCATCTCTCTCTGTGTCCCCCCATCTCTCTCTCTGCCCCCCATCTCTCTCTCTGCCCCCCATCTCTCTCTCTGTCCCCCATCTCTCTCTCTGTCCCCCCATCTCTCTCTCTTCCCCCCATCTCTCTCTGTCCCCCCATCTCTCTCTCTCTGCCCCTGTCTCGCTCTCTGTCACCCCCATCTCTCTCTCTGCCCCCCATCTCTCTCCCTGCCCCCTCTCTCTCTCTCTGTCCCCCATCTCTCTCTCTGCCCCCCATCTCTCTCTCTGCCCCCTCTCTCTCTCTGCCCCTCATCTCTCTCTCTGCCCCCCATCTCTCTCTCTGCCCCCCATCTCGCTCTCTGCACCCCATCTCTCTCTCTGTCCCCCCATCTCTCTCTCTCCCCTCTCTCTCTCTCTCGCTCTGTCCCCATCTCTTTCTCTGCCCCCCCCATCTCTCTCTCTGCCCCCATCTCTCTCTCTCTGCCCCCCCATCTCTCTCTCTGCCCCCCCATCTCTCTCTCTGCCCCCCCATCTTTCTCTCTGCCCCCCCATCTCTCTCTCTGCCCCCCCCATCTCTCTCTCTGCCCCCCATCTCTCTCTCACTGCCCCCCCCACTCTCTCACTGCCCCCCCATCTCTCTCTCTGCCCCCCCCATCTCTCTCTCTGCCCCCCCCATCTCTCTCTCTGCCCCCCCCATCTCTCTCTCTGCCCCCCCATTTCTCTCTCTGCCCTCCCATCTCTCTCTCTGCCCCCCCCATCTCTCTCCCTGCCCCCCCATCTCTCTCTCTGCCCCCCCCATCTCTCTCTCTGCCCCCCCCATCTCTCTCTCTGCCCCCCCATCTCTCTCTCTGCCCCCCCCATCTCTCTCCCTGCCCCCCATCTCTCTCTCTGCCCCCCATCTCTCTCTCTGCCCCCATCTCTCTCTCTGCCCCCCATCTCTCTCTCTGCCCCCCATCTCTCTCTCTCTGCCCCCCATCACTCTCTCTGCCCCCCATCTCTCTCTCTGCCCCCCATCTCTCTCTCTGCCCCCCATCTCTCTCTCTGCCCCCCATCTCTCTCTCTGCCCCCCATCTCTCTCTCTGCCCCCCATCTCTCTCTCTGCCCCCCAACTCTCTCTGTCCCCCCCATCTCTCTCTCTCTGCCCCTATCTCTCTCTCTGTCGCCCCCATCTCTCTCTCTCTGCCCCTCATCTCTCTCTCTGCCCCCCATCTCTCTCTCTGCCCCCCATCTCTCTCTCTGCCCCCCATCTCTCTCTCTGCCCCCCATCTCTCTCTCTGCCCCCCATCTCTCTCTCTGCCCCCCATCTCTCTCTCTGCCCCCCATCTCGCTCTCTGCCCCCCATCTCTCTCTCTGTCCCCCCATCTCTCTCTCTCCCCTCTCTCTCTCTCTCTGTCCCCATCTCTTTCTCTGCCCCCCCATCTCTCTCTCTGTCCCCCATCTCTCTCTCTGTCCCCCATCTCTCTCTCTGTCCCCCATCTCTCTCTCTGCCCCCATCTCTCTCTCTCTGCCCCCCCATCTCTCTCTCTGCCCCCCCATCTCTCTCTCTGCCCCCCCATCTCTCTCTCTGCTCCCCCATCTCTCTCTCTGCTCCCCCATCTCTCTCTGCCCCCCATCTCTCTCTGCCCCCCATCTCTCTCTCACTGCCCCCCCACTCTCTCACTGCCCCCCCATCTCTCTCTCTGCCCCCCATCTCTCTCTCTGCCCCCCATCTCTCTCTCTGCCCCCATCTCTCTCTCTGCCCCCCATCTCTCTCTCTGCCCCCCATCTCTCTCTCTGCCCCCCATCTCTCTCTCTGCCCCCCATCTCTCTCTCTGTCCCCCCCATCTCTCTCTCTGCCCCCCATCTCTCTCTTTGCCCCCCATCTCTCTCTGCCCCCAACTCTCTCTCTGTCCCCCATCTCTCTCTCTGTCCCCCCCCCCCATCTCTCTCTCTGCCCCCCATCTCTCTCTCTGCCCCCCATCTCTCTCTCTGCCCCCCATCTCTCTCTCTGCCCTCCATCTCTCTCTCTGTCCCCCAATCTCTCTCTCTGTCCCCCATCTCTCTCTCTGTCCCCCATCTCTCTCTCTGTCCCCCCATCTCTCTCTCTGTCCCCCCCATCTCTCTCTCTGCCCCCCCTCTCTCTCTCTGCCCCCCATCTCTCTATCTGGCCCCAATCCTCTCGCTGTCCCCCCATCTCTCTCGCTGTCCCCCCATCTCTCTCTCTCTGTCCCCCATCTCTCACTGTCCCCCCATCTCTCTCTCTGCCCCCCTCTCTCTCTCTGCCCCCCATCTCTCTCTCTGTCCCCTCTCTCTCCTCTGTCCCCCATCTCTCTCTCTGTCCCCCCTCTCTCTCTCTGTCCCCCCATCACTCTCTCTGCCCCCATATCTCTCTCTGCCCCCCCCCCCATCTCTCTCTCTGCCCCCCATCTCTCTCTCTGCCCCCATCTCTCTCTCTCTGCCCCCATCTCTCTCTCTGTCCCCCCCCATCTCTCTCTCTGCCCCCCATCTCTCTCTCTGCCCCCCATCTCTCTCTCTGTCTCCCCATCTCTCTCTCTGTCTCCCCATCTCTCTCTCTGTCCCCCATCTCTCTCTCTGTCCCCCATCTCTCTCTCTGTCCCCCATCTCTCTCTCTGTCCCCCATCTCTCTCTCTGTCCCCCATCTCTCTCTCTGTCCCCCATCTCTCTCTCTGTCCCCCATCTCTCTCTCTCTGTCCCC